>NC_056703.1:29599566-29900810 GCF_018831695.1 Puntigrus tetrazona | reverse complement strand
AAATCATTCCCTAATAAGATGATTTAGTACTCAACGTCTTTGAACAGAAAGTTCTAATTTCTGGATTTTTTTTTGCAGCTCTCCAGAAGCCTGCGTCCATCATTTCAAGCCCTGCGGATGACAGCTCCTGTCCCTGCCATTAGCTACGCCAGGGCGATCCAATATTCACTAAGGATGAGCAGTATTTCACCGTCCCACAGGTTAGATGCAGCAACATTGCTAGCTAGTTTAATCGAGTGTGGCAGCATTTGTACATGTGATATGAATATTAATCTCAGTCGTGTTGTGACATGAGCAGAAGTCTGGACTGGGCCAGTGTGCAGAAAAATGCTCCAGTGGCCTTTTGGAAAACTTTGAGTCTCTACGACAGTGCGTGAGAGAGTTGGAGTCCTGTCCACCTGCTTCTGATGACCTGAGAGTGGATATTAAAGATGGACTGGGAGGTAGAGATACATTATAACAATTTTCTTTCCTGTCATCCTTTTATCACAGCCAAACACAAGCTTATCAGCCCTGTAAAAATATATTATACAAGTTATCAATGTTTCAAAATACAACATTACACTGTTAAGGAATAGTGTCGGTTGTAGTCTACCCTCAGTGATATGCTGTAAATATGTAAATATAGCTTGAAAATTGATTGTATTGTCCTTCTGTTTAATGTGGGACTGCTCATTATGTTTCCATACGTTCAGGTATAATAATCACAGTCAGCGTTGTGGATGAAATTGCTGATGACCTCAGATCATTCTGTCAAATTCTCGTGTGAGCCTGTATCTGGTCAGTTACATGAACATTTCCATCAGATGTTTATTTTAATGTTTTTATGAATTTTTGATTAAAAAAGTTGATTAAATAATACTTTTAAACATTTTCATTATATTACATTTAAATATAATTATTAATGTAGTATAAAATATATATATATATATTTTTTAATACAAAATGCATGTTATTTTTTTATTTAGTACTCTCCTGCATTTTGTATAATCTCTTTTACTGATTCTGAAAGGGGTTGCCCAAACATTACTTACCACTGTATTTAGAATTAATTTAGAAGTATTAGGTAACACTGCAGCCCTAAGTCACATGGAAAAATTATACTTCAAATACATTTAAATAGAAACCAGTTATTTTAAATAGGAATAGTATTTCACAGTATTTTTGTTTTTAACCTGTGTGAATAAATAAAGGCAGTCTTGGTCATCTCTAAAAGTCCTAAACCTTTAAATGCTTGTGTGCAAACAATAATACAAATATTGCCATCATTTCTCTTTTAGTAACGTTTTCATTGTGTAATTATTCTCATTATTATTTTTAAAGTGCCACAGCAGTGTGCCGTTGTTGTGGCCTTGCGTTACACTCTTTACTGGAGCGAGAAGCGGCCTCACTGGCGTTACTGTGACACGGACCTCTGGGAACATCACCGTACCAGTCAGTCTCACGACCGACACACACCTCTTCACTGCACCTGTTTTCTTACGCACTCCCTAACATTTTCTTCGCTGTCCTTTGCCTCCCTTCTAGTGTCTCTGACCGAATATACTCTGGGTGTTTGTGAATGGAAATGAAACATCTCAGCCGAATTCTAACAATACAGGTTAAAGAACTCTTATGATTCATCAGTTTGAGATGCTCAGAAACATCAATATTCGGTCAGAAGTGATTTATCATGCATTACACTTTTCCCCCTACGTTTGTGTAGGTTACCAGGTGAAGAGGCCAGTGATTGGTGGCATTTTAGACTTTGATACAGAAGTAATACAGAGGGCCCAGATCAATCAGTGGCAACCAGGTACTGGAGCATATGCATATTCATTAAACCACTTCTAAACAGAAAAGCATTAGTTGGATCCTGGGCATGTGTCCTCTGCAGGTGGAGATGGCCTGTGCTCCTCTGCTGAATTGAAACCAGTTCTGTTTGGGATCAACTCCTCATCAGGCTGTATGATTCCTGCGAGTCTGCTGAACGTGACGCAGTGCAGTCTTTTGAGGTGAGCAACACAGCTGAAGGCTTTTGAGCACAATGCAATCGATTTCTGGAGAACAGTTTCATCTGAAAAGGCTTCTTTTGTATGTGGTTTCACAGAGAAGCAGTCGTGATGTCCTCGCTGAATTGGTGTCTGCTACAATTCTCAACAGGAAATCCAAACTTTTCCAACTTATCAGACTGGGTCAACATTACTAGTAGAGCACTAGATCAACATTTATCTGTAACATGTACAATATCTGTTTTATACTTTGTCTTACGAAATGCATAGTTGCTTTAAAATACGATCAAGTTGTCTACAATACAGGTCAAATGTTTGGAATAATTTAAAAAGCATTTTCATTTATTTTCATTCTATTTTTATTTGATCAAAAATGCAGTAATATTATTGCAGTCTAAAATAACTTTTATTTTAAGTATAATTTGAAGCATAATTTTTTTTCCTGTGGTTCAAAACTGAATTTTTAGTATCATTACTCCATTTTTCAATGTCACGTGACCCTGCAGAGATCATCCTAATATGCTGATTTGGTGTTTATTTGTTATTATATTATATTAGAATATTATTTACTGTAAGTGTTCAATTAATATTGTTCTTTTTTATTGTTTTTGCGGCTTAGTATTTGTTCCTTTCAATTTCATTTTTAATCAGTTTACTGTATAAAAGTATTAATTTCTATAAAATAATTAATTTAAAGAAATCTTACCTTAAGCTTTTGAATAATAGCGTTCCATGGTTTCCACAAAAATATTGAGCAGCAAAATTGTTTTGAAAATTAATAATAATAAAAGGAAATGTTTTACACTGATTGATTACTCTGAAGACTGGAGTAATGATGCTGAAAATTCAGCTCTGTCATTACATAAATAGCATTTTAATATGATATGTAACAATAGAAAACATTTTAAATTGGAATAAAATTCACATTTTTACTTTACTTTTGATCAAAATAAATGCGTCCTTGATGAGCAAGAGACTTTCATAAACACAAAATATTCACCTGAAAAAGCTGACAACTGCTGTAAGTGATTTGAATGATAACTATCCTCGCTCTTGTATCTCAGCTTCAGTGCAGAACTCCAGTCAGCCAGCAGAGAGCAGCACTGGAGAGTGCTCAGCTGTTCCCACCCACCTCCGCATCCACGTGTGGAGCGGCATCATGGGAAGTGGGCAGGGATCGCCTCAGACGTTCATCCAAGCAATGGAGATTAGGTACAGGACTGCTTCATTCAACCTTGTATTGCTCTCATCATCTCATTTCCCTGATAGCAAACACGATAGCTTTTTATTAATGTTTGAGCGGGATGTCAGGATACAGACTTCCGATACTCTGAGAACATACTGTTTGGCATTCACTGTTTTTCCAATCTTCAGTTTCATAGAAACATCATGGAGGATAGAGTGTGGTATGGGCAGGGAGAACTCCTGTTTAAACCCAGAGCTAATGCAAAATTTCCCCGTGACCTCGTCTGTGACCTTTACTGACAATCCTCTTATCACACAACCCCCTAGATCCAGGTGGGTCCTACACGAACAGATTGAGATTACTGCATAGATACAGTTGCAGTTTAATTTCTGAATACATTTGTGTTTACAGCTTGCACATATGACATTATTCACAAGTCATGAAGGTTTATTCAGGTATCTTCTCTGCTGCAGGTTCAGTATTAACTTCACCGAGTTTGACTGTGACCGGAACGATGTGTGCTGGCCTGAGCTGGCCTTCCCTCTCACGAGATACTATACCGGTGAGGGCTGGGTTTCGTATAGCTACCCATAGAACGAGACAGAAATAACCACTTGTTGTACTACTTTTTCTTTGTGTCGGAATGTTTGCTGAAGTCGTAGCACATTGTTTAAAGCAGGCTAAAAAGTTGTTTGTTTGTTTTTTTGTGCAGGTGAGCCGTATTCTGAGGCTTTGGCTAAAGGTCTCATCCTAGTATTCTTCTTCATCGCTGCGTCTGTTTTAGGAACGCCGTGGAGACAAATCAGACAGGCATGGAATACTGCTTCATTATGAAAGCCAGCAAAAGATTATCTATTAAATCGAATTTGATGTTCAGTTGTAAATAGGTGTAAATACATAATTTATTGTCCTTTTCTGGTTTATATAAAATATGAATAACTTAAAGATTTTGTAGTCACATTTATTATGTATAAAGAAGTTTTGTATTTTTTTTGTATTGAATACAAAATAAAAAATGTATATATTGCATAATTAAAAAAATGTTTTGTTTCTTACACTCTTACATCTGTAACACACTATCACATATAACAACTAATGATTATAATAAGAACACCAGTACCACCAATAATTTTATAATATAAAAACACCAATACCAATTATTTACAATTATTGTTATTTTTAGGTAAAAACACAACTTAGTTACATACATTGATATAAATAAAATAATAATAATAGTAGTTTGCTCTCATTTTGTTTAATATATTATTTAATATATATTTAGCAAACTATCACTATATAGTAAATAATAATTGTGCTAAGCAAAATTAATCGTATTGTTATTGTTTGTAAAAACATTGTTTCTTCCACTACTATATATGTAACATTCAACATATAGAAGTAATTATATTTATATGTGTGTGTATGTATATACATATATGCACACTTTTATATAGAAGCTAATAAAAGTAAATATATAAAATATATTAAAATAATATAAGAGGCAAAAGAATAACTAGTACAACATTTACATTTATTCATTCAGCATAGGCTTTGATCCAAAGAGACTGGAAACGAGGACAATGGAAACGCTCAAAATCAACAAAGAGCAATGATACGCAAGTACTATAAGTTTCAGCTTAATTCAGTACACAGCAAAAAAAAGAAAATAGAGGCTAATGTTAGTTTTAAGAAAACAAGCAGTTTTTAAATTAATAAGTACATTAAGTCTAAAGGTGGCTTTTACTACTACTACTACTACTACTAATAATAATAATAATGATTACATAACTGGATGTGATAGATTATGCATTAATTTGATAAACCGTATAGTACGGAAGAGTGGTCCTGGCGCCCCCAGCGGCAGAGACGCAGCACAGCTAGTGGGAGGACACGAGACATCACTGAGCGCTCGCGGTCTATCAGACTCGAGCTGATTTCTAGACAGTTATTCGTGGTGTACTCGTGGCGACATGAGCGGAAGAGTCGGAGATCTGAGCGTGAAACAAGCCGAAGCTTTGGCCCAGGTGAATCACTACCCTTTATTTCTCTCAAAGAGAATGCCGTGGATTTAATTGCTCCTTTTGAATGAAACGACCGGAGAGGCCACGCGCTCGCCTCAGATCAAAACAGACGAGTCACGCTCGTTCTGAAAATCAGAACCAAAAGACCTTCATACGAGCCTAAAAGTGTTATGTTTTTGCAGAGCTGTGTGAATTACGTAACTGACCAAGTTTTCGGTGTTGCCGGCACGTGAATAGATGTTGCTGGCGGATGTGCATGTGCAACTTTACTGTGACATTGCATAATTGTTCTTCTGTTTTCTTAAGTTTCGAGAGAAAGTTAAGATATTCTACCCCAGTGTCCATCCCAGAGTGACCACTTTCTGCTTCGATGGCTGAGAGGTGAGCTACTTCACTCACGTTCGTGATGCACAGCGAGCAGGTAATAGGTTAAATATTAATTTCCTGCTCAAGTTGAATGAAAGAGAGAGAAAATGATCTCTGTTCTATACTAATATACGTTTGAGAACAGTCTTGAGTCTCTTTTTCATGGATGTCAATATTATAACAGGCATTGGTAAAGTAATTAATTAATGTGAAAGAATGCATGACCTATAGATTGTGGAATGACTATTAATGTATAATAACAACTATTAAATAAAATCTTCTAAACTGATGCAGCCTAAAGAGTAGTATTGTATGCAATGGATAAAATGATTATGATATTAAGCACAAAAATACAACCTGCCAAATAGAATGACCGTATGAATAAAAGGTAATGTATAGAAGAAAACCATAAAGGATGCAAATATCTATAGAGTCGAATCTGACTTATGTAAAAGATTGTAGATAGGGACGACATGTTCAGACAGTATGAATCACGTAATTGGATCAATGCTGCGTGTATCTCTGCAGTCAGGAACGGCAAGGACGAGTTCACAAAGTCCTGGAACTCAACGCATGATAGATTAGGCCTTCGTCCGTTGTTATGATTAGAAGTTATTTGAGTCTTTATGGCTATTTTATTAAGAAACAGAAAGCGCATGGGGCGGTAAGTTTAAAGTTAGTTAGTAATTCGCTAAACTTTTAGCTGACCCTCCAGAGTGGCGTTTGGACACCTCGCTGACGGCCTTACGGAGGCTGTGCTTTTGACAAAGGCTGTTTTGTGTTTCTGAATGCAGCCAGTATGCTGTAGGGATTTCTAGGCACCAGACAGAGACAAGCAGCGCGGATTTTGTGCAGGACTGCTGATGGAATTGTTTAATTAATCACTAGATTCATACGAACAGTGAAGCCATCTAGCGTGCGTGATGGAAGCTGGAGAATCTCATTAATCCTGACTCTGTGATCTGGATCATTCACATGCATACTTCTGCGTACCAGTATTATCATTTTTGTGCCGCTTTGGAGACTGTTGACACATGCACATTTCGTTAATAAAGGCTGTAGCGCCTCGCAAGTGTTGATAAGATAAAGGCTCGATTGTGAAACGCGTCATTGAGGTCTGCGGTGATGTGATATGAGTTCACTGCTGTGTAAGATTGAGTACACTGGTGCTGTAGTTCATGCGTACATACAGGCACATAGGTTTAGGTTTAGCAAGTTCTTTTTTGTGGAGCAAGGATGCTTAAAGTGACAAGACGTTTTTAGTCACAGCTAATTTCGTGAAAGAATGTTTCCACATAAATATTAAGCAGCACAAGTGTTTTCAGCATTGATATGAGCATATTAGAATGATTGCTGAAGACTGGAGTAATGATGCTGAAAATTCAGCTTTGCATCAACAGGAATAAATTGCGCTTTTAAAATCTGTTAAAATAGGAAACAGTTATTTTAAATTGTAATATTATTTCAGAATATTTTTTTTCACCAGACAGGCTAAACACAGCCTTTGTGAACATAAGAGACAAATAAGTCAAATATCACTTTTGTTTTTGCTTGTAGTAATGGGAATTTGCACAAAACCGTAGCCTCGGTGTCCGTAACTCACCTCGCACTGTGTGTGCAAAAAACACAAGCATTATCTGTTACGTTTTCCGAACGATTAGACACATTGGCTTAATTGTGGACAATAAAATGGGTGAAAAAATCTCACAGACTCGTTGAAGCCCTATCTAGTGACCAGAATGTCACAGAGATATCAAGAAGCTTGGGGTTGAGCCAGTAAGCAGACGCCTAGCAGCCATCCATCCAGAACACCCTGGCAACCGCATTAGCAACATTAGCAACACGCCATGGCGATTTCTGCATGGGCAAATGCACATTTTCTTTAAGTATAATATAAACAGTCCATAAATTAACTTAAAGTATTCATAAGAAAGCGATCGACATATCCTTTCCACAAAACACTGAGCACTTTTGTCAGCTGTGTCACATAATCTCCTTTATGAGTATTAAATACTTATGTATGACTCCATGTCTGACTAATTCTGGGTCAGTCGTGTCTCTCGGCCAGTCAGGTACAGACAAGTGTGACTAGATGACAATAAAATTAATCCACTGACTTTACAGGACTGTGGAAATGAATTTGGGTTGGGTTGAATTAGTAATGAATGTGTTTTGTGGTAGTTCTTGTTCGAGGATAGACTTTTCCCTTTATAGTAAGCCTATCTACATGGGAATATACTGAAGGTCAGCACAATGCGGCCTAACTAGTCTGCTCATGGGCCTGCACACGTTCTTTCTTTTCAACTAAACTAAGTTAATCTGTTACCAAGTAGTAACTTTCAGTGGCATGCGGTTATGTTGACTGAGTTAAGACGCATGAAAGCTTGTCTGGTGGAGTAAGGACGTTTGCTCTCTATGCTGCGAGTGCCTGCTTATTAATGGATTTTGTCTGTGTACCAATTTTGTAGCTAAAGATTAGGGCCGGAAACGAATAGTTTTCTCGTGCAAACCAGGGATGGGCGATATCTTAGTGTTTGCGATATATCATTGAAAATTCTCCTCACGATAAAAATTGCGATAATGACGATAAGTCTAGTCGATGGCTTAATGTGCGAAGCGAAAAGAGACATTGCGGAAGGCGGACGTGATGCTGAGGAGGAGCTTGTTGTTAAGTGAGGAGACTGAATATATACGCAGAACAATGAAAATGTCGGCAGTGTAAAAGCATTGAAAGTTTCAGAGAAAGACGCAATCGCTGCACGAGCTCTCGATCTATCTGCCAAGGGTTCAAAGTTCAAATCTGCACGAAAAGAGTGTCACTTGTCGGCTGCTAGGTAACCATTTCATGCATTTTTTAAAATAAAATAAGAAAGGTATGACGATAATAATAATTACAACAGCTCTGTTAATGCATTTATTTTAGCGCCACACATAGTGTTCATATTGAGATCTGTAATATTTTTCAAAGAATTCTCTTCTGCTCAGCGAGCTTGCTTAAAAAATGCATGCTTGATTTAAAAATGGCCTCGAAAATGGCCAAATATGGTTAAATGGTAAATGTTAAAATCCCTAACTTTATTTTAAGTGAAATTGTGCTTTGAGAGTATGAATAAATAAATAGTCTGTGTTTACATTTTAAACTTGCAATTGATTTGAACTATTATTGCGTAATAGTTATGTGATGTTTTGCAGCACAGGTAATGAAACGCGACTTAAACATAACATAATCTGCTGTTTTACAGAAGAAAATCATTTATAATAATGTCTTGTTTTACAGCCAGAAATTTCAATCTTCAGAAAGCCGAGGCCATGCTGCGCAAGGTATCTTATATTTTTTGACATTATAAATATTTTTACTGTCACTTCTGATCAATTTACTGCATCCTTGCTGATTAAATATATATTATTATTATTATATTACAATATTATATATTATTGTTGATTTGATTACAGAGGCCGTCTCTGCATTTAATAACAAATTGTTCAATCTTATCATGATACTGTTCAGTGCTTTGATACAATCTGTATTGTTAAAAGCGTTATATAAATAAAAGTGATATATATTTAAAAGAAAATCCGACTGACCCTAAAATTTATGAATAGTAAAGTATATCTAACTTTGAGAGTAGGTTTAGGGTTAGTAGAATAAGTTGCACACTCATCAAAATAAAGGTAATGACTGCTAGTTGACATTTAGTGGCAAAGTTACTTGCTATTAATAGAAGGTCTAAAGTGGACTATTAAATTAAAGCGTTGCCTAAATGAACTCTAGGAATTACTCTAGTTCTGTAATTTAAATTCACAGTTTTGAATAATGTGTGATTATTTAACCTTTGGGCACAGACTGTGTCAAACTCTACTGAAAGATGAACATTTTTCGAATCTCTGGATTCATAAAGTTGATGGATTTGGGTGTGACTGACTTTCTCAATGCCAGGCTTTATGTCAGTGTTTGGTGTACATTACCCAAAGGCTTAAAATGACATGTTGAAAAAGACTATGTAATATGATCTCACTGATATTCCTCGTTTACACTCTGGATTGCTGATTTGTCTATTTTCAGTGTTACATGATCCTTCAGAAATCATTCTAACAGTTGTACTGAATATTCTGCGGATACCGGGATACACTAAGATTCAAGGGTTCGGGGTCATGTGACACTGAAGACTAGCGCAGTGGTGCTGAAAATAAAATAGATAAAACTCTTTACTGTAATTTAGGTCAAATAAGTGCATAAGAAACAACTTCTTTTTCAGAAACATAAAACAGGAGATCTGAAGTGTGCTTTTCAGGTTTTAATTACTGAGTCACGTCACTGTCTAATAACAGCTTATGGGCGATTACAACATGATCATTTAATGCTATTGAGTGTGTTTAAAGTGCTGTTTGTTTTCGCGCGAGTGATGCTTCTGTAGTCCGCGGGTCTTCTATTTCGCACTTTGCAGGCCATCTTGTTGTGCCTCTGAACTCTGTTACCAGTATCCATTGAACCTGAGGTCAAAGCGCAGCAGTATCTAACACAAATTATGTTGTTCAGAACTGATAATGGTGACGGCATTTGCCGGTTCTCAATCCTGAACATGCAAATACAGGTTCAGGGCAAAAACACAGACGTGTTTTTTAATCATGTGTTGTTTTTCATGTGCAGCATATGGAATTTAGGAAACACATGAAAGTTGACACCATCCTTACGGAGTGGCAGGTGCCAGAGGTATGACGCATTTGGTTTAGGATCTAGGAACACATTCATATCTGATGTATCTGTTTATCATATATATATAAAATAAAATAAACAGTTTTTTTTTGCTACTGTACCATTAATTCACTTAAAAAAATGACATTTCTCAAACCTGTTTCAAACCCGTATGGGTTTCTTTCTTCTGTTGAGCACAAAAGAAGACATTTTAAGGAATAGTGGGAGACAAAGGGTTGCCACTGACACTTTTTTTGTGCTCAGGTAATAGACAAGTATCTGTCTGGTGGCATGTGTGGCCATGACCGTGAAGGGAGCCCCGTCTGGTACGATGTCATCGGGCCTTTGGACCCTAAGGGTCTGATGCATTCGGCGTCTAAGCAGGACTTAATCAAGTCTAAAGTCAGGGACTGTGAGATTCTGCAGAAAGAGTGCGACCTACAGAGTCAACGGGTAGGTGTGGAGCTGTGAAACGTGATGAGGAAAAACTATGATAAGTGATATAAGTTTTATTTTATTTATATTTTTCCCTTCTATTTATTTTTCCCTTCTATTTAAAGGGGTCATATGATGTATTTGGTGCACTGCAATGTGTTTATGCGGTTTAAGGTTCAAAAAACATTATTTTCCACATACTGTACATTATTGTTTCTCTGTACACAGCTGCTCTGCAGGTTTTAGGAATCGGTCTTGTGTAAAAGCGCCAACACATCAGAATATTTGGGTTGCACAGTGATGTAAATACAAATTAACCACTGATTTCTACTGGTTTTAGTGGGTTTCTTTTAGAAGCCCAAACAAAGTCGTTTTACTTTCACTGAAACACAAGAGTTTCTCCAGAAAATAGCGCCGACAACAACTACAGTGAGAATAATAGCTCCGCCTTTTTTATTTGCGTATACATTTTGGACATTGTTATGAAAATGAACCCACTCTGTGACATGAAATGTTGGGGGCGTTTAAACATATGACCCCTTTAATTTTTTTTTTTACCATTACCATGTCGCTAAACATAACCCGAACTATGAAATATTTTTGTTTACCAATAACCAAATCAGAACCGCAAATATGTAGTTAAATTATTGAAGCATAATCTTAAAATTGTCATGGTTTACAGGTTGTATGAATGTTTTGCATCCGGTGGGTTCAGCTGATAGAAAAGAAACCCTTGCACTTTAATAGTGAATCACACATCAGTCTTTCAAGTCATTTTGAGCAAATAAATCATATAACGGTTTTTATGCATGTTTAATAGTTTATGTCTGTCTGTTTTGCTTTTTTTTTTGCTCCAGCTGGGTAGGAACATTGAGTCCATTACTATGGTTTATGACTGTGAAGGTCTGGGAATGAAGCACTTATATAAGCCTGCTATAGAGACTTACGGAGAGGTGTGTTTTTTTTGTATTTGTTTCTTGATTATTAATATATTGTTTGGTTCTTTTGGTTGCATTAGACACATGTCTTTTAATGTTCTTTCATAGGTTCTCACTATGTTTGAAGACAACTATCCAGAGGGACTCAAGAAGTTATTTGTCATTAAAGGTCAGTGGTATTTTCCAAACTTTGTCAGTTATTATTTTGGAATATTTGCTTACTTAGAAGTTATTGAATAAGCAATACTTATTACTTATGTCACTGTGATATACCGCTTTTCTGTTGCAGCACCCAAACTGTTTCCTGTGGCTTACAATCTGGTGAAACATTTTTTGAGTGAGGACACTCGCCGGAAGGTCGTCGTCCTGGGATGTAAGCGACCACGCTTCTTACTGCACTAATGTATTTTCAGGGATCCTACACAGTATAGAAAGAATAGAAGTTGCACTGCTTGTACAGAATTTCAGTATTTTATTACAGTATTTTCTCAATGGAAAAGACATACTGTGGGTATTTCTAGAAGGAACTGACCAAACCAGACAAATTGGCATTGTCAAGTGACTATTTTGAACTCACTTGCTTGCCAAACTTCCATTTGAATTACTTGCTGCTTGTTCCCATTTTCAGTTTTGTGTGCAACACTGAGCATCAAAATTCTCAAAAGAAGCTTCTTTTTCTGTCTTTTTAGCAAACTGGCAGGAGGTTTTACAGAAATACATTGACCCTGAGGAGCTCCCAGCATTCTATGGAGGTAAACTGACCGACCCTGATGGTGACCCCAGATGTAGAACTAGGGTGAGTAGTAAAACAAAGGGCACACTTCATTCTTCATTCACACTTCAAATCACGTTGACTTGCTAACGAGCTAACGTTTAGGTGTAACTATTTTTTTTATCTTTCAGTTGAAATTTAATGGCACTTAAAGGGATAGTTCGCTTCAAAACACTTAAAGGGATAGTTCATTTTGAAGCCACATGAATCTTTGTCCAAAATTGGATCTAATGAAGAAACAAAGACCCCTACACCTTAGATGCTCTTGGGGTAAGCTGATTAATTTTAGTTTCAAAGTGAACTATTCCTTTAAGATATTAACGTAGCTGCGAAAGCCACAAGAAAATTAGTCAGTAGTTTCCGTCTAACCCATATGCAAAACCAATTTTTGATTGACAGAGCATCCTTTATCTGATCATTTATTCTGAAATCAGCACTGAAGTACTGATCAGCTGTGTAAAATATTAAGAGGTTTCAGAGAACGTATTTGGAATTAATGGGGTCATGCATTGTACTATGAAAACATCCCGTTAGTTTCAGAACTTTTCTCGTTAGTCTAAAAACAGGTCATATTGAAGCTAGTCTGCTAAAACAACAGCTTGTGGAATGTGCCGCTCTGTGATGTAAGTGTGGATAAGCATCACCTCCGTAGAAGAAGATCCGTGCCTGCTTCTACCTCGCTGCCTGTTTGGCCCCGCCAATAGATTTGCATATGTAGTGTGAATAACGGGAAAGGCAAACACAGTTCTGCACAGAAACCAAGCAATAAAAATGCTCTGGAGACAACAAGATGCTTTGCAGTTCCCAGTCGTAAAAAAAAAAATCCAGACAGGCCGTTCCAACTTGGCTCTTGCTTCACTTCATTTTCACATGGATTCTTAAAAAACAAGATACAATTTGACGTTTTGTTTTTTTTTTCAGAAAAATTGAAACTGCTGCACACAAAGGAAGATATTTTGAAAGAAAGTTTATAACCAGGATGTTTTGGTCACCGTTGACTTCTATAGTAGGAAAAAAAAATACTAGGAAAGTCAGTGGTGACCCAAAACAGCTTCCTTTGTTTTCTGCAGAACAAATACATTTATACAGGTTTAAAACTACTTGAGGGTGAATAAATCATTACAGAATTTACATTTTTGAGTGAACTATTCCTTTAGGATATTTTTTTTTAACTGTTAGGTCTATATTTGTGGCTTTTTATCTCACAGCTCAGATTTTTTTCTCGCAAGTCTGGTGGTTTTTCTCAGTATTCTAAGTCTGCATCTTGCAATGTAGTTTTTTAATCTCACAATGTTATTATTGCAAATGTGAGTTAACATGCTATTCTGACTTTTATATTTTGCAATTCTCAGAAGTTCAATAAAAAAGTCTGAATGTTAAGATATAAAAGTCACAGTTACCTTTTTTTTTAATACATGACAGAAATGATCTTCCATAGTTAAATATTTAATTTATATCAAACAAACAAACAAAAGGTTAAATGTACAGTGTTTATACAGGGTCCAGCCACCAACATTTAACCTTTTATACTTTTAACCACCAACCCAAAATGCAGTCTTTCTGTTAAACCACCGAAATAAAAATATGGGGAACAACACAGTTTCATGACAGTTTGCGTCACAAAGTTTCACTGGCTTTTAGATCACGATCTGCTACAAATATATTAGGTAAATAGCTAAATAATTCCAATTAACAAATATAATCTTTTAGAAAATAATGCGAAATACAGATTCAAATGCAAAAGTTTATTTTGGATTATTTGTATTCTGTTACTTTTGTCTTCATCTCGTGTCATAGAGAGATGCTTAGCAATTGGAATTTTCTTTAGAAGTATATATTTTTGAAATGAATTAAATATGTCTTGAATTTGACTATTGCCTGTTTAGTTCAAACCTATAGGAGCTTCCTGCTTATCCTGCTGCTATTACACCCCCATGATTTAGCAATACCAGGAAATGTAGCTGAGAACATAGTCAACCTGTTGCCTCTGACAGTCGGCTTGTAGATGTGTCCCAAAGCAAGTAGGATAGCTGTCAAATGGCTGTTTATCTATATCAGTTTATGCTTGCACAACATTTTAAGCTTCATTATGATACGCTTGATGCCGTGTGGTGTAATCTGGACAACAGCGTGTTAGATTGCTCCACTGGTTATTGCATAGACTGATTACTCAGTTGATCAGCTGGCAAGGTTGCGGCTTTGGAACACATGACATGACTAATCTTCCCCTCCAATCTGTCTAAGCATTGAGGATATGATTCTGTTTGCGATAAATCCTGAATGTGAAGAGCAAAGGGCTGTTATGACAGTGGCACTGGCACTTAGAAAGCTGTCGAACTGACATCGAGTACTTTTTTAACCCTCTGGTATTCCTCGCTTAGGGGACTTATGCTCAGTCCAAATCTAATAATTGTACCTTTTAATGAAATTACATATAATACTTTGTTTCAATAATATTTATTCTGTAAATAAATGTGCATTTTTGTAGCTAAATAATTCGGTATTCATTAAAAAAAAATTAAAAGACGTAGTTCGCTATCAAAAACGTACTTTTCTGAAGATAAACTTGATCGTCATCCACCGGTGGATACTCTGCGGTGAATGGGTGCCGTCAGAATGAGAGTCCAAACATCACAATAATTCACTCCAGTCCGGTCAAACCATTGCTAGCTAATATATTATATTATTATACCTAGCTATAATGTTGCTCCAGGTTAAATAAATGTTGATTTTTTAAAACTACTGCTTTAAAACCATGATATATTATTGTGCCGCAAAATCACCAAGTATTGTACCGTTCCGATAAATCAAACATTGTTCTTTTTTATTTATAACATTAGAAGTCTTCGATCTGAGATGACCAAAGACGACCAGAGGGTTACATTTTAATTTCTAAATATAATTCTGTGTTGGTGCACATGTAGGATTTAAAACATGGATCGCATTCCTAATTCTGAACTGAGGCGTTTTGTGTCCATATGTAGATACACAGGTAGAGCTGCTGCCCCCTGCAGGACTGGAAATACTAAAAAGACCTCAGAAGACTTTGTGAACGTTCAAAGTGGATGGATATTTAGTTTTTTTTAGCTACAAATATTTATGAGTCTTTGTTGGACTGTGATATCTCACAAGTCAAATCATGTTTGTTTTCAGTGTTTAAGGCTAGAGAGCTGAAGATAGAAGTTGTTTATTTTGTCTTAAAACCAGCTAGAGTGTTTTTTTTCCCTCTGGTGAGACATATGGATGGCAATTTCCTTGCCTATTAAAACTGTGATTATCCTTAAAGAAAACCAGAGCACTTCCTTCATGGGAAAATCGCTAAAGGGGAAAGGATGCAAGTACTCAAGAAAGATCTGTTTGTACTAATAAGCACAGAAGAAGTCATTACATGTTTGAATGACACAGAACAATCACAGAACAGGCCTCTATTGGAATGTCTTTACACAAGGATGTTTTATGGAGTGAGTAATAAAATGTCTAAATCCAAATTCACATGCTTCAACTATACATTACAAAAATGTGTGCTATTAGCATCTAAATGTATTAATATGATTTTAGCAGCCATGACTCCAGTCTTCACTATCATTCAGATATTTGATGTTAAAGAAACGTTTTATTATAACTTATTATTATAACAGCTTAATATTTTTGTGGAAACATTTTACAATTTAGCATTCCTTGATATATATATATATATATATATATATATATATATATATATATATATATATATATATATATATATATATATATATATATAGATAAAAAATAGAAACCAATTTACTGTTTTGGAAACATAATTTTTTACTGTTGATTTTGATTTGTTTAATCATTTTTCAGCATTTTTAAGGGAAAGCTCCACTATGCTATGCTAAAAGTGCTATCTCCAAACCCGGAGATCGACTGAATGGATTCAAAAACGGTAAAACTCAACTCATTAACTCTGGAGGAGTTGGAGAATGAGCCTATTTCCCAAAAAAGTGGATTGGGTCCTTTAAATAAAAAACGTTTATTAAAAAGAACTTTATTATCATTATTACTGGCTACCATAAAATGTATAGTACGTGAATTTGGATATTGAGCTATTTAATGTGCACAATTATCTATGATATTGAGTGTCTACATTTGTTTCTGTGCATGAAAATAATAATGTGCATGAAAGTGCATCATTCTGAGTGAAGCACCATTTCTTAAAACATCTTTATATTTGAGTCTGTGACTCCAGACAACGTGACCTTAACTCTTTATAAAGTGTCTGATGTTAATGTTGTCAAGTTGTTTGTTTTCTTATTGTGTTTAGCAACGATTTAAACTCTTCATTTCTGTATTTTCCTGGATTCCGAGCTTTTGAAAATGACTTAACATGAACACATCTGCAGGCTGTAATGTTTTAATGTTTTTCTCTTTGAGTAAAATACTTCGCCCATATATGTAGAATAATAAATCTCCATCTGTACATGTAAAGGTTTGTCTTCTTTATTAAAAGCCACTTTAATTTGGGCTCCTTTCCTGTCTGTTTTTTTTCCCTTCTGTTTTCTAATTTTCCATTAAACGCTTTACTAACTTTAAAGGTCAGGCTTTTTTCTTTTGCACTCACGATGCTCCTGTAAGTTTCATTCTCCGTTTTTTATTTGGATTTTTTAATTTAGATTTTACCAACATTTCTCAGCTAAGAACATTAAATTAAAGTAACGTTTGTTTGTTTTTTGGTTTTTTTCAGATTACATTCGGGTCAGAGATTCCCAAGACCTACTATGTTCGAGACTCCATTAAAGTGGACTATGATGAATCTGTGACTATCGGCCGGGGCTCATCTCATCAGGTGGAATATGAGCTACTTGCACCAAACTGTGCTCTAAGGTTAGCAATCTGAGGAGGAAACACAAAAATGTTTTTTCTAATACCAGTACAACACAAAAATGCTTTCTGAAACTGGTAATAGACATGCAGTTTGCCAGTCTATGCGAGATGCTCTACTTTTTTTTTTTTTAGATGGCAATTCACCTGTGATGGCGCTGACATAGGTTTTGGTGTATATAAGAAGAAAAAGATTGGAGAGTGGATGAAGGCCAGTGAAATGAATGAAATTGTGCCAAATCAGCGTCACAATGCGCACCTGGTGCCCGAGGACGGATCGCTCACCTGCCCTGAGCCAGGAGTGTGTAAGTGCAGGCTTAACAGGCTTTATTTCATATCACCAGTTGAGGTTAACATTAAATGCACTTACTGTATTTTGTTTTATTCAGATGTGCTGCGGTTTGACAACACATACAGCATCTTCCAGTCCAAAACGGTCAGCTTCACAGTGGAGGTCCTCCTACCTAGTCAAATCAACCAATCAGAACGCTAGAAATAACGGCAACAAGCAATTGATTGAGATTGTGAATCGCAAAGAAATTGAAAAGCATGACCAACTCATGGCATTTTATACAGTATATCTGCTGTACATAATGAAGGAAAATATTATTATAATGCTGCTCTCGAAAAGGAGAGTGTGTACATGGATTAAACTGACTAATCGCTGCATTAAAAGTGGTTTCATCCGCTAATATATATCTGGATCTAGACTCTGATGCCAGTGTGATTCTCTTAGCTTAGCTTGGTTTAGTTAGTTTAGCTGAAGCTGTTATCAAATTGATTTATCGTGTATTAATGAAGTGTTGAGCTTATCAGTGAGCTCTGGTGTAATTACTCGACTGAAACTGTCTTGGTGTGTATTGTTGGAGCTTACCCCTCTTTATGATTGCCTTAACTCATGCTCTTGAATTTTCTGTATCTGTTTAGTTCCTTTTATCGTGAGATAATTTAGATAATGAACTCTGAGTCTGCACGGTTTTCTCCCAGAATGTGGTAAGAGGTTACATTATTACCCACTTTTATGTTATCAGCACACACAAATATGATACACCTTTTGAAATATTTTGTTTACAAAGAGCGTGACTTGATACAGAGTATGACGACGCCATGGGTGGCATGCTTTGTTTTAATCCTCTTTAATTAATTGAACTAATTGATGTTGTAAACTTTTCATAGTAAGATTTTATACCTCAGGTCCTTGTGTTTACAGTAACAGTGCCTGTATTTGATTCCAGCAACATGTATCTGTCTTGTAAGTGATCACATTGTATTTTGTCTGATTTTTGTCTGTTGATTTTGTAATATTAATGTAATTTATAAGTGATATTGTATTGATTTTCATTAACTAATTAAATGTATACATTAGCAAAAACCATATCTGTTTCAATGTATATATATATATATATATATATATATATACACACACACACACACATACATGCATCATACACGAGTGTCTAGCTAGTTCCCATGCACAGATTAATAAATCTACTCTAAAATTATTTAACAAAAAGTGCTTTAATGTTTGTTTATTTATTTATTTATTAATGTATAGTTGACGCCTGTCTGATGGCTCCATCTGTTGGTGAAGTATGCAAACTCTTAATAATGAGGTTAATTGGCCTACATTAGAAGAATGCTCCATTAAAATGCAAATAATAACGCATCGCTGCTGTTTAGCCCCGCCCACCTGTGTTTGTAGTGTTTATGAGCTGTTTATTCGGTTTTGACCAAAATCACAGAGCCTACTCTTCTTTCTTAAGTTTGAAGGACTTTGCCTAAACACTGGTCTATTAAGTCAGTTACATGAAAAGGTATGAATATAGAAAAAGAGTACAAATTGGTCTAATTTGAATATGAAAAGTAAGATCGTGCTACAACTATAGTTCGAATTGGTTTTTAAAATAATTTCTATGTTTATGCAACTGGCACATGTAATTAATTTTTAATCTAATATGCTAATTTGTTCAATAAATATTTCTTGTTGCTATCAATTATCAATAATGCCTAATTTTGCTGAATTTTCTGATCAATTGAAAACATTTATTTGAAACTGTGACATTATAAATGCCACTTTTGATTCCTATAACGCGTTCTTGGTGAATGGTTATGGTTTCTTAAAAAAATGCATTTTATAATTGTATCTATTTTATAATATTTTTTTCAGACGTACTTAGGACAGTAAAAAGGCTCCAACAGTACAGAAAAAAACAACTGCATCGGTTGCGTTTTGCAGACAGGCGTCGCGACGACCTCCCTCGTAGGGGTCCTCTAGGTGGAGACTGGATTTTTCAAGCCTTTTTTCCTCATTTCTGTGCCCCGTGATGGCACTGGTACACGTTGATTATTTTATCAACTGAACGTGTTTATCGCACACAATATGGACAAATTATTAAATACATAAATGAGAAAATACCTAAAATAGTATTTTATTCATAGACTTGTATCCATAACGTATATAAGCATATAACGGAGCATGGGTGACATCCAGTGGATATTTTTGATATTACACCTCATAGGGGTCCTCGGTAGTTAAAAGACCCTTTTCTTATATCTTTTATTCAATTCAATAAAACAATATATTGTCCTAAATAGTAAATTAAGGCACAATACATTAAAATAGGAAAAATACAAACGTATTAAGAGGAATCCTAGCAGGTTTGCGTGCTTATTTCAAAGCTGGAAAATAGCTAAATAATGAGCGCTTTTGACTTTTGTGTAAATAGCTGTTGTACTATTTTATGTACTGTTCTGAAACAGCTAAAGTTATACAATGAAAATTGTAATTGCTGTGACCATAGTGTCATTTTTACTGTGATTGTTTCTTGTAAATAAAAATTTTTAAATAATATAAAATCAATAGCTGCAGTACATTCACTACTTAGAAACTAGTACATAGCACATATATTTACAGTCATATATTACATAAATTAATTACTTTAATTAAACCACCAGGGTTGCAATGATTGCAGAAACCATGGGTGTTGATGAAAACCTTTGGAAAAAATTATTATTCAAAAGATGATAGCTGAGTTTTTCCAGAAAAAAAATGACCTGAAAAACAAAAAACCAAAAACTGAAAAAGTGCATTTAAATAATTACTGGTGCATTATTTATGACATGTTGATATTGTAGCAACTTTTAAATATGTTTTTATTTTTACGGTAAAAAGTTGAATAATTAGCAACTAACAAGTTACTGTAAATTTCGTACATATTGTTTTTATCCATGTGCATATGTGTGAATGACTATGTTAGTTACATTCTGTTGATATTGCAAAAATAAAACAAACGGTATAAAGCTATTAACTGCTGCTTTTAGGCTTTATTTTATGCCTTTATTTTGATACATTTTAAATGCTTTTATTTTGTACTGGAAATTTAACTTGAAACGAACCAACGCGTTTTGATCAGGCATTTAAAACAGCTATCGCCTGGGTCCTAAAGGAGACCCGATCGCGGGTGGAGACTCGATTTCTCGCGACGGCAGCAGCAGCAGCTTCATTCTCAGGTCGGGAAACTGACAACAAGCGAAAAGAGAAAAACATAGAGAAATCTGCATCCATCCTGCCGAGTTTCTCTATCCGGTGGAAATATATCGATATATGTGATCTGAATCGACAGTCGTACGTTCAATCGGTGAGTTATTAGCGCGCTCTGTGCGGTTATTCGCGGGTTTGGGGCCGATTTGTCGCAGGATGTCTCAGTGTTTGTGTCGCTTTGTTCTGAGCAGCAGCCATTTTTAATCGGCTCACACATCAACAAGTCCCCAGAAACCCCTCATTAACGCATTGATTACTCATTATACCAGTCGATGTTAATTGAACACCCGCGCTGCAGCGCTTTCTGACCCGGTTTGAAGCTCGTTTGTCGGATCTGGTGGAGTTTATACAACAGAAGCGGCTCGAGGCTAATGTCAATAGCATTGCTAAAGCCCTCAGAGAAGACCCCGTAAAAATCGCTCGCGTTATAGTAATTGTCGTTTTTTACCAGCTCTCGCGCTCGTGTTTACAGCCTCTAGTTTGTGATCGTGTTGATTTCGCGCGTGTGAAACGAGCGGTTTGTTCAATAATCAGATTGAAAAGCCTCTGTTTACATCTCATGCTAACTGTACGTTCACGGTTATCGCTGACAGATGTGTGAGCTTCGTTTAGCCTGGCATCAAAACATTTGTATAACATTATTACATCACGCCGATTTCATAATGATCGCTTGTAAAGAGCGCGCTGTTAAACTGCCAGTATTTCTCAGGGTTTTCTCGTCAAGTCTTACTGACGTGCTTCTCATCTAAACAGATTTTTTTTTCTGTCATAATGAATCTGAGTTTGGCACTGATGATGATGATGGTGATCTTTTGCAAGTGTGAGCAGTGCATCAGCCATTTTTGCAAATATGCAAGCAAGCACTGAGTAATATTAACAATATGCAATTTACTGTAGGGTTAGGATTCGCTCGGGGTTAGTTGCTCGCAATTGTGCATCATTTTCTTTAACGGATATGTTAAAGGTGCATAACCTGAAACACACTGTCAAATAATGTTAACCAAAATTAAATTGCAGAAAATGCCCTCACCCTCAGGCCATCCAAGATGTAGATGACTGTTACTTCATAAGAACGGAGAAAGGCCTGAGGGTTCCTTTAAAATCATTGTTGTGTGTGTCTTACAGCATCCTCATTGTTAGTAGTCATGAGTATTCATGAGTCTGTTATTGTCATTTCTCTTATTAATATTCGCTTCACAATGTTACATTTGCAGTTTTCTTTTAAATTGAGGATGCTCATTTTGAAGTTAAAGCCAAAGATGTAAGCAATTTACTTGCCCTTATGTAATTTTAATTTAGTTTTTCTTTCTGTTCTGCATAAGGGGCATAAATGACAAGCCAAGCATCTAGTTGTTTTTTTTACTTCGTTAAAAGTAGTTCATCAAAAAAAAATTTTACTTCACACAGTATTGCTTTCTTCTTAAGAACACAATTTTTTTTAAAAATGAAATCAGAAAAATATCCGTCCCTCCTTGGAAAGTTGATGTAACCAGTTCACGCAATGTAAACTTGATATAAGAATGAAATGGTTTCTTTTTTTGAATAGAAATGATTACATTATTTGAGCAAAACAGTTGATGCTTTTATTCACATGAGCATTGTTCTCCACTCACATAGTGAGCTCTTCAGATATGGAAATAGAAACTCAAATATGCTTTCTTGATCCATGAGAACAACCCCATTGTCTTCTGTTAACCATTCTTGCCTTGCCTGCTTTCTCCCAGTGTTTTCTGTCACCGATGGAGTTTTGGTCCCATGCCGCTCTCCGCCGCTGGCGACACTTCATTTCCAGCGATTTTCATTGATTGATTAATTCATTGATTCGATTGCTATTTAAACTGAATCGAGCTGGACAAATGACGTCTCTGAATTAAATAATGAAATGCTTTGATACTGTTAAGCGCTGTGAAACAATCTGTATTGTTAAAATTGCTATATAAATAAGTGACTTGACTTGCTGGGCATGATTTTAAGACATGAATGCAGAGCTCATGCGTGTCATTTTGGTTCAGTGTTTCTGGTTTGCATCCTGCAGCAAGTCGTAGTGTTTCCATGTTCTCACCGAGACAGCAGGACGCTTCTGTTGTGTGTCATGTGAATGTTGATTTCACCTTCAGCGTCATCTCCAGTCCAACACTTGTCTGAATAATGTCTTTTGGGCTAATTGAAGTTGATCGGAGTCGTTATTCTTTCCAAGATTGTGTTTTGTTGACCGGCTTTGAAATGCGTCTGACCCTCATCCTCTTGTGTCCGGGTGGAATGATGACGTTTCTGTGGCATAGAAACGATTATTCATCACAGTTCAGAGGATGTGTTGGTGGGACGTGTTTTTTTTTTTTTTTTTTTCCCTGCTAACAGTTGTGTCATTGTGTGTGTTTCTCTACAGAAACAGACGGTACTGAGGAAGAGGTGCAAAGAAAAATTTCCATACTCGATGACATTACATCGCAATGTCCGATCGTTTGGGGCAAATAACCAAGTCCAAGGATGGGAAAAGCAAGTATTCATCACTCAGCCTATTTGACAAGTACAAAGGGAAGTCAATAGAAACTCAGAAAACCACAGGTGAGATGCAAGCACTGCATATGTACATCCATATTTAAATGCTTGTGGAATTGATGAAGAAAGCCTGTTACATAAATCTGGAGATAGTATGTTGTGTGTGTCTCATAGAATCTCAAAGTTCAGAAATATACTGCTATTGCAAAGCAGAATATACTTCTCAAAGTAATCTTAATACGGTTCATTTAAAGATTAATTATATTTTTGGTATATCACAGTTTTGTAGCCGTGATTAATTTAAACCGAAAACATTTTGTGCAGCGCTATTGTTTTAATAAAAAATGGAACTGTAAATTATTGTAAACCATTAGATTTTTTAAATGTAAAGAAATGCATATTTTTAAATGTTGCAGTCATTTGATGACCCCTTGTTTTGATAACGTGTTAAAATCCTAAAATAGAAATGGTTCTGATAATTAACATTTTAGGACTGATCAAGGTCGTTTTTTTTTTTTTTGTTTCAATTAATACAAAATCAAAGTTATGTTTGTTTGATTTAATTCAACCATTTAAATTAAATCCATAAAAGTGAAAACTAAAAGCGTAAATGTGTCAGATGTGTCGTGTAACACCAGAGCGGCAGCAGATTTTGTATATGTGTGTTAACTGTGATGTTTTCCCTTCCCGTGTCACTGTTTTCACACTTCTCTCTCTCTCTGTCACTTGCAGTTGTTGCACGACATGGCTTACAGAGTCTTGGCAAAGTGGCCGCTGCCCGGCGCATGCCCCCTCCCGCTCACCTGCCGAGTCTGAAGTCTGAGAGTAAAGGAAACGATCCCAACGTGATTATCGTGCCCAAAGACGGTACAGGATGGGCAAACAAGCAGGATCAACACGATCCAAAGAGGTCAGAGCCAACGCTGCTGCGGCGTCAGCACTGCTGTCCATCACGTTCACTGAAACATCACTGTGTGTGAAGTGAATTGAAGGACAGATCGTGAGACGAGAGCCTTTTTGGGGATACTTTGGATAGGGAAAAAAAAGTAGTTGTGATAATCTAATGTGATTTCATTTCAGAGCTGATACATTTAAATGAAAATGCTGCTAGTAAAAATGTGGAACTGTTTTGTGTTTAATGTATATCTGGAGTGGTATAGACAATTTTTATTATTAGTGCTTCGTTACACACCGCTTTATTGTAGTTTATATAGTGTATATACTAATGTTATACTACATGGCCGCTGAATGCTTGAATCTGATTGGCTGATGAACGTTCTAATGTGTGCAATTATTTTCATGGAACTGCACAGCGAATGTAGTTTCAGGCAGCACTTTGAACTTCCATTACAAGGTCTAAAATGACTTTTTGTAATTAACAACGGACACGCTGGATGAGATGTGGAAGAAATAATCCTACACACAATAGCGTTTAAGCATGCAATGATACGCGTATCATGTGCAGAATGGTTCACAGGCATTTTCCAAATCAAGCGATCATCCTTATCCCCCCAATATGCGTATGCATGCCGAGTTTTAAGTAAAACGGACAAATACCGTGAAATATATCATCTAATCATTGTCTTGAGGTGTGGGAACCATAGTACCTCCTGCAGTATTTTTCTAATAATTCAACGGCCCGGAGTCAATTATTCTTTATATATTGTAAGATTATAGTGTGTGTGTGTTTAATCATATATCAAATCTCACTGTTAACTACAACTTCAGCCTCAAAATCCTGGTTACTGTTTATTAATAGTTAAGATGAGGTATGGATTAACTACAGAATTTATTGGGAGTTTCAATCGATATTTTACAATTTGAGAAGCAGCACACTATCCCACTGTCTGATGTCAGTATAAGTTTTGGGACAATTGGCTCAAAGGTCTAGGTATCCAGCTCTGTTATTTTGCATTAATTTAGATATTAAAAGTAGGCAGTGTCATCCCGGTTATATACATTATAACTGACAACCTGGGATGAAGACATTGAGAGTGAAACAGCTATTTGGATGCTAAAAGAAAAGAGGAATTAGATCTTAATTACATCTCAAAAACAAAAACCTGTCAAAAATAGACCCACTCAGTTTTATTGAAGACTTAATGAATGATGGTGACAGCAGAATGAATGCAGAAGTGTACAAAAACATCTTGCCGCTTGGCTCATCAGAAAGCACTTCATATTTCAAGCTTGTTGTATGTATGAATTAGATTATAACAGAAATGACACACGTGGCAATGTAAGGGAAATTTGTGCATTTAACATTAGAGCGTGTGATGTCATGCACTACTGCCGGTGCAAAGCCATTGAGAAGCTGCGCCGTGGCAATAAAAAAAACAACCAAAACTTTTTTTAAACGCATGATTGAAAGTAACAAAACAAATGATTACTTTTCATTAAAATCTATTAATGTATTAATAGGGCTGTGTATCGATTCTGAAAGTTTTGGAATAGAGCCCATCAATGGGAATCGACTCCTCATTCAGAGCCTTAAAAAAAAAAGAATCACTTTCTGAATGACTTAAATGGACGACTGCATCACTTGAACGCTGCTGACATTTAAATTCATGAAAATAAAATGAAAGAAAACAAGTCAGTAACGTTACTGAGATCATTTGAATTTAAGGATGCAGTTCAAGAAGCACTTGCCTTCCCCATGCTTGCTACAAGCAGTGATTACGAGAGATGAGTTAAAAGATTATTTTTAATTTTGAGATTTTTTTTCATTTCTATACACCTCCCTGCTGCTCGCTAAAATTGATTTAGAAGTCTAATCTGTTTCCTGATTCGTTCTTTCGGACATTTTGTTTTTAATGGACCAGTTATTTTACGGTGGAACTGGCTTATGCTGTCCACAATTTTAAGAGATCATGACGTGATTGAGGGTCTTGATCTTATTTCCATTTAAACACATTAAATATCAGCTAAAAATAATTCTAAAAGAAAACATCACAAGCACAGATTGGTAGTCGAGAGCTCATCTGATTGACAGATAAACCACTAGCTCTATTCATGTTATTGTTAGTGTTCTGGTTATTTTGATTCGGTGTACAGTATAATGGCATAATATGTGTGACGCATACAGTCAAGGTAAACTTCATTCAGCTGAACTTGCATACATTTATTTTTAGAGACTTTGTCTTGTTCAATTCATGCAATAAACACAGATCCCTGCCTAGCTGTGGGCTATGACAAAATTACATTTTTATATATTGCCTTTTTCTTTTTTTTTAAATAAAGCTTCTGGGGAGGTAACTTTCCACTACCTTTTATATCTTGCAATAATGACAAGATTAGGTTCCTTCAATCTTAAAAATCAAGAATTGAAAAGGTATCAAACAGGGAGGAAGCGATTTTGGGAATCTATTCCAGAACCGGAAATCGGGTTCGACTCAAAATTTCTGAATCGTACAGCCCTAGTGAATAATGCTTCTGTTTGCTTGGGCAGCTCGCTGCTGTGGCTGGTTTATGCTAAAATAATTCATACCCCTTCAGTTGAAATATGCTCCTGAAAAATCTTAATGTGAAGGGCTATGTGGCCTTACCCTTCCAACTAAAAGTGAATCAGTACTTATGCTCACATCAGATGAACATAAACATACAGAGTCGCAAGACTCCATGGATCTTAAGTCCTTGTCTTGTGCTATCAGCGCTACATTTTGAAGGTCAGTACATACAGTTGAAATGAAAAGCGTAGATTTGCAGTGAGGTGAATGCTCTATTTTCTTTTTATCCACGTGCTTCAACTGAGTGATGTATGTAGTCATGTGAAATCTTTTGCTGGTTAAGTACGTACTTTGTTCTCAAAATACTTGGCTCTATTTCTGGATGCAAATGGCCATCACACATTGTCTGATTTCTTCCTGTAGTTCCGTTGCATCATCAGCACAGCTGCCGGAGTCGCAGCCACCGCTGGCTTTACAGAAATCTGTCTCCAATCTTCAGAAGCCCATGCCAATAACCAGCCAGGAGGTACAGATGGCACGTTTATCATCTCTTCATAGTGCTAACCTGACGTCAATGTCACGTGTCTGATGCATGCGTTTCTGTCCCTCTAGAGCACAAGTACAGGTGGACCAAAGCAATGGGCACAGCTCAATGGAAAGGCAGTAGATCAAGATGGTAATCATACGTTTGCTCTGCTCAGACGTGTTTGTTGTGTATACTCATTTTGTTGTTTATACTCATTTTGCTCTGTTGTCCAGGTTTAAAGGTCTCAAGCCGACTGCAGCCCTTCTCTCACGAGGAATTTCCGACACTGAAAGCAGCAGGCGAACAGGACAAGGCTGGCAAGGAAAGAAGCGTCTTCGATCCGTCGTATGGGCCCGGACCAAGCCTCCGCCCACAGAGTGAGTCCTGCAACATATTCATGATTTCACTTGTCTTGAGAAAACGCTGTTGAGTGAGCCATTTGTTGATGTCTCAATGTGATGTGTTGATGTTGTCGTTGTCAGATGTGTCAAGCTGGAGGGAGGGCGGTGGGAGGAACCTGCAGCCCCCGGTGCTGTCTGCCACCCCGCCCTGCACAGACACGGACACCAAGAGCAGCGGCTCAGCGGAGACCACCCCTCCTATTCCTCCCCCCTCCTCATCCTCATCCTCCTCCGCTGCCGCTGCTACCCAGTCCTCTGATGTGAAGGAGCCATCGCTGCGGCCTGCTCAGCCCGTGCAGCGCAATCAGAGCAGAGCCCATCAGAGCCCATCAGCCCTCCAGTACCAGCACCACACCACCACCACATACCACGATATGCTGCCTGCCTTCGTAAGTCTCTGCCCTTCATAGCGGTTTTCCGGTGTGCTGTGCTTTCTTTGCTAAAATGCTTACTGGCTCTTTGTTTGTCAGATGTGCCCTAAAGAGACTCGTGATGCTCCAGGCTCCTCGGATCATGGCCCAACCACTGTGGTTGCCCCTGTGCGCTTTGAATCTAGGTTGATCTTCAGACCAGCGTCCCCTGCACCGGAGCCCGTCAAGTGAGTGTTGTGCTAATTACTCCAGTGATGAATGCTTACTGTCCTTTTCAATAAATTGCTGTTTTTCATGCCACAGTGGAGATATAAGAAGAGAGGCCCGTTTCCCCCGTATCCCTCCACGCCCCTCTGCCCGCCCGATTCGCCGCCCAGGAGATAGAGCTCCCCGTCCTGCCATAATCAACCCTGAGGACCTGAAGGACCTTGATGAACTGGACAATGACTGTGAAGATGGCTGGGCAGGTGAGTGCTTTTTTTATTTTTATTTTTTTATTAACAACAGGTATTTTTTTATTTATATATATATATATATATATATATATATATATATATATATATATATATAAAATATTCTTTTTTTTTTTTTTTTTTTTTTTTTTTTTTTTTTTTTATACCAATTTGCATTGTGATCTATCTGTTCTTCAGGTCTCCATGAGGAAGTGGATTATAGCGAGAAGCTTAAATTCAGTGACGATGAGGAAGATCACTCTCCCTGTCAGAAGAATAAGATCTGGTGAGTTTCTGTTTTAATGCAGTGCGTGTGGTGTGAACGGCACTTTTGTTGGAATTGAAGCTCACTCTGGCGCTTGTGTGCAGGGATGACTGGGACAACCATCAGGACCAGCATTCATCTCAGAGCTCTGGTGACGGTGCTTTTCCACATGACCCTGAGGAGGACTCATACTCACGCCAGCCAGAGCCTGTACCCTCCAGGAAGACCAATGGACGATTCTCCTCTGCTGAATCTCAGGTAATCTTCTGCATTTGTTTTTCCTCCTGAAATCATTTTATTTTTAATTGTCATTTTGACAATGTCTGCAGCAAAGACCAGCTGTAGGATTGCATACAAACCAGAGATTAGGAGGAAAAAAGTATAAATGCAGAAAATAAGAAAATGCATGATAAAATGATTATATTGTGGTTGTCAGTTGTCAGTGTTATTTTAATTTTGAAATTACTTATTTCAGCATTATTTCCGTTAGAATATCAGGCTAAACTAAATGAACGCAATCAGAAAAATGTAATTTAACTTTATTTTTCATGATTTTAAATTCAAGTAAACAATTTTGTATTTCTGTATTTTTAACTTTGATTAACCAAACTGTGTTCTTTCTAGTTCAAACTAGTTCCGTCTTTCTAGTTCAGACAATTGTTTTTGGTGCTGTAATTTTTTTTCCTTTTAAGTTTGTCCCATCCGTCCAGACTCATCTAAGAGATCTCCTCTTTCTGTTTGTGTTTTGTAGCACCAGCAGAAGAACAGTGGCAACAGTGAGTCTGCAGAGGAGCAGGAGGAGCCACAGCGGCAGCTGCCTCCTCGTGGGAAGTTTGTGTCAGCTGATCTTTCTGCCGTGGAGAGAGCTCGCAGACGTCGCGAAGAGGAGGAGAGGAGAGCGAGGGAGGAGAGACTGGCTGCCTGTGCAGAGAAACTCAAAAAACTGGATGAAAAATTTGGAAAAACTGAGAAACCGGCACGCTCTGGAGAAACGCTGAGAGAAGCAGACGGCAAGGATTTGACTCAGTCTCCAGGTCGAAGGTCATCCAAACATAACCAGGAGGGCTGGCAGTATAGCACTAAAGGTATGCCTATATACTAGTTGGTTTATAAATGTAAGCTTTAGTTACACTTGTAATAATGGCAAAGATTTTCCCTGTTCTTTTTCACTACGCTTTCTAATGCCTAATTTTATTGTGTATGTAGAAGCGTCTGATACACCAACTGAGTCATCCAGTCAGGATTACAAAGATGAAGGTTGCAATTACCACAATGATGACGATGGTCCTGAGTCCACCTCTCCCCTCCCAGACTACGGTCGACACCAGAAGCCTGTGCCGCCTCGCTTCCAGAAGCAGCACCAGCAGCAGGTGAGCTTTTACCCTTACCCAATTCTTTAAGTAACAGGAAATGGTTATTAATTCAGCCACACACACACTCTGTATGTTTTCATTTTATAGAGTTCTTTTTTTGTGCTTTCTAGGAGCAGGTGTATAAGATGGCGCCGTGGCAGCAGTCGGGTCACTCCACCCAGTCCAGCTCTACTCACCCACAGAGAGGCTTTTACCCTCCTCATGTCCTGGGTTTTGACCCACGCTGGATGATGATGCCTCCTTACATGGATCCCCGCATGGCACAGGGATGTTCTCCAGTGGATTTCTACCCTCCTGGCGTTCATTCATCTGGTAAATTACAACATCCTCCCTATGGTGTTTGCAAAGTTAGATCAAACTTTGAATAATAAACATTTGACTTCAAAATATGAGGAACTCTTTTAACTTGAACCAGTAAGCCAGACATTCCCAAACTGTTAAGTCAGTTTAACCCCTTTGGGAAATTATACATTTTACGCTCACGAGACAATGTGTTAAAATCTTAACACCACATCTGCATGTTCCTGGTTAATGGTCACACTTCATTTACTTGCCCCTTTTGAGAAACCCTGCTCCTAGCAACTACCTCGAGTGCTTTAGTGACCCCAACAATACTCCTTAAACACAATAGCAAACATGTATTAATACACAGGTATACAACAAACTACAGTACCTTATTATGAGTTCTGCATGGTAATATGACAGAACATATACGGTTTGTGTATATTGTGATATTTAAATGTAACTTTTTTTTTTTTTTTTTTTTTCCTCCTCCAAGGTTTGGTAAAACCTGTCATACAACAGGATCACCTGAATAGCCCTGGTTCCACCTCTGATGAAGGCTGCCATTCCAGCATGCATCAGGAGAGGAGGGCGCCTTCCACTGAGCCTTACCAAGTATGGAACCAAGACAGCTACTCTGCACGCAGTTTCACACCACCCTACCAGAGACAGCACGAGAATTGCGACAGGGCTCAAGCAGATGACAGGAGTGATCAGTCATGTTCCAGACACGACTCGTATGAAGACCAGGGTCATGACCGTGCAGAAAGCCCAGCAGAGGAACTGCCCCATCAAAGTTTCCGGCAAGGCAGAGGCTCAGATGTGTTGCTCGGTTCACAGCGAGAAGTTTCCCATGAAGTAGCCCATCAACCATTAATACTTAGCAGAACCCATCCTGGAGACGATGACCACAGGGATGTCTCCTCTGGTAGACATCAGAAAGAAGACCTTGATACCCGTGACGAGGCCTTCAACTGTAAGGAGAAGAGCTACGACTCTGATTTTTGGAGGAAAGACATGGGAAGTTTGAGGAAAGACAGCAGCAGTCAGGCCCAGTGGTCCGATCACGGTTCAAGCAGCAGCAGCAGTGTTAGCCAGCCATCTGAGTCCAGTGGTAGAACCCTTAGAAGGACGGGACCCATCAAGAAACCTGTGCTGAAGCCCTTGAAGGTTGAAGACAAAGAGAACGAGAAACCTAAAACTGACCCAGAGGAGAAGACTGTACCTTACAGGCTGGAGAAAGAAGTGGTCACCAATGTCTATGACCTGAAAAAAGATGCTCCAATTTTATCTAACAGGCACTCCGCGCCACCGCCCACTCCATCTGCTGAGGAGAAACAAGTGGAAGCTCAGAAAGTAGAGAAAATGAGCAACTTGCCTGAAGAGTCATACAAAGAGAACTGCTGGGATAGCAGCAAGAATCATTCTGTGGACTGTTCTGACAACAGGGATCCACCAGCACCTCGCCGCAACAATTGGATATTCATCGATGAGGAGCAGGCATTTGCAGGGACCAGGGGAGCGGGTCGTGGACGTGGCCGAGGCTTCAGAGAGTTCAACTCTCGCGGTGGTACTCGTGGAGGACGGAGTGATGGCAACAGAGGAGCCTACAGTAGTGCAGGTACACAGAGGCCTGCGCGAGGACGTGGTACTCGAGAGTTCAGGAGCGAAGATCTGCAGCGAGGCAAACCTCGTCGGCGCAACGTGAGCGAGACGCACAGCGAGGCCTCAGAATATGAGGAGCAGCCCAAGCGCCCACGCCAGAAGGCCACTGAGAATGGAGAGGCTTTGTATCCTGTGTCTGGAGAAGTCAAGAGGGCTGACAAGGAGTCATGGAGATCAAACAAAGTCTACACTGATGATCAGAGCGGCAACAGCGATTCTAGGGACAAGACAAAATCCGCTCGAGTTTTTGGAAGGTCATTGCCCCCTCGCCTTAATGCTGGATACAACCGTGGATTTGCCTCAAGGGACATTTCAACATGGAGAGGGAGAGGAACCCAGTTTGGAAGCTCTTCTGTGCAAGAAAACGGCTACAACTTTGGTGCAGACACGTATTCCAAACGTTCGTCAGAACGGGAGCCACTTAAGTACCCCCCTAAATTTACAGGCTCCTTTGTAGAGAATGGCGTTGAGGACAGAGATGGAGGTTACTATCTTGATAATGATAATCCTGACAACCGGCCCCTTAGAAGACGGCGCCCCCCACGCCAAGATAAACCCCCACGTTTCAGGCGTCTACGGCAAGAGCGTGAAGGAGGTGGTCAGTGGAATAATGAGGACTATGTTAATGGAGAAGTTACCAATCAGTGGCCGGGTCGTTCTAAGGGTGCAGAGGAGCACTGGCCCAACCACTATTCTGGGGGGCGATCACAGGAGATCCCGAGTCAGGGAGAGGATTGGGAAACTGGCTCTGAAAACAGCGATTTCAGCGACTGGAGGGAGAAACGGGGGCAGCATGGTGACACACTCACTGATGCAGGTCATGGAGAACCTGGGTCTGAGAAGAGAGAGCTCTCCAAGCGGAGCTTTTCTAGTCAGCGGCCAGTTGTCGACAGACAGAACCGGAAGAGTGACACGTCTGTAATGGAAAACAAGATGAGCCGGTCAACAGACACGCAGTCTACTGCTGGTTCCTCTGGTAGAAATGAGAGTTGGCAAAATGGCGTTTCTACCAACAGCAAACGGTATGCATCTTAAAAACATAAGTTAAGCACATTGCTACAAAAAAGGCAGCTTTTATGAAATTCACACTATGAATGTGGTTTAATTCGCTATTTGCAGAGTTCCAGAAGATTCAGTCACCGGCCTGAGCTCCGCATCTGTGTACAATGTGGAGCAAAATGATGACACGGGTGTGATGGAAGCAGGGGGAAAGATCCTAGAGAAAGACTTGAAGTCCAGAAACATGAAGGGGGACATGACTGAACCACTGTCCCAATATGACCTCAACAGTTACCCAAGTAAGTCAGAACTATTAAGAATGATATACATATGGAATGTTTTTTATATATATATATATATATATATATATATATATATATATATATATATATATATATATATATATATATGTATGTATATATGTATGTATATATATATGTATGTATATATATATGTATATATATATATGTATGTATGTATGTATGTGTGTGTATATATATATATATATATATATATATATATATATATAATATAATATAAAGTTGTCGTCAAACTAATGCATTCCTATGATAGTGGTGCCACCACACTGCAGATGAAGAATAACCCTGATTAAGCACATCTGAACTAGCTGATCACTGTCTTCAGGATTACTAAACTTCCAGGCAAGGGTGCTGGAGAAGGTTGAAGCTGAGCTCTTCTGGACATTGGCCTTCCAGGAGCACATGTTTAGAAGTAGTTCAAGTTTCAGTTAATAGTTTGCAAGCGTTTAGTTTGAAATGTAAGAATACAACAAAGGAATATTGGTATTGTGGGGAATGGACTTATAGCCATATTGTAATTTTACAGTTTGAACTCTAAAGGGTTATTAAATTTAATGTTCAGTACTCTTCAGTACTGAATCTGAAGGAGCTGTCATTTGTTTCCTCACAGTTGAGAGTGACTCTGGAGGATCTGTACCCAGTACAGAGGTTTTCCAGGACGCTCTCTCCAAAAAACAGCGCCGCCCACAGGATGATGATCGAAGGAGAAAAGATCAGGGTCCTCCAGTAAGTTAATATGGCCACTACACTGCATAAAAATGCTTTTCAAACCAAGAGTTCTCTTGTCTTGTTTCCAGACAAAATATCTAAAAATTCATAATCGAAAAGGAATTTCTAGATGTGCAAAAGTTTTTTCACAAAAAAAGAAAAATAATATTGTTTCTGCTTGTCTAGACAATCCTTCTTGACTTCAGAATTTTTTTTATATTTTGGCCTGGGAATGAGACATCTTGGCTTGAAAAACATTTATTGCAGTGTCATTTAGACACGCATCTGATAACGAAAAAGATAACTTGGTTAATTAACTGCATTTGATTGGATATTGTAATTATTTGCTTTGTGCACCTGAAGGGTTCGGTAAAGAATAGAACAATTACTTCAAAAATGCCCCCCCGTTTTGCCAAGAAGCAAGGCAGCATGTCCATCGAGCAGCCCGAGGAGACGCTCTCCACCAACAACTTGGGAACAGAGATCTGGGAGACAAACAGCACCGGTAATACTGATAACAACCTTTTATCAAGTGTATTCATATTTAAGAAGATTCTAAATGATTTTGTTTTCCTTCTGAAGCTCTGACTGTCCAGTCGTCAGGTGGAGATTCATGGACAAAGCAGGTTTCCTACACGGGCAGTGAACCCAATTCGGAGGTACAGGTTGTTGTTTTCTAAGCAAGTATTTTTGCGTGCCTCAGTCAGTGAGCTAATGACCTATTGTCCTGTCTTCTAGGATTCAGATGCGGGGCCCGAGCAGAGTAAAGAACACAAACCAGGCCCCATTGGTAATGAGCGCTCGCTGAAGAACCGCAAGGGTTCAGAGGGCATGGAGCGTCTGGAGGGACCCATCACTCCTGTCAATGGAGTGGATATTCACGTGGACAACGTCATTCCTGTGCCGCCCATCGAGTTTGGTGTTAGCGCAAAGGATTCTGACTTTAGCCTTCCTCCAGGGACCACGCCAGTGCCTGTGTCCAACCCCGTCACCAAGCTGCAGGACGCTCTTGCTGGGAATGTGCGTACAGTAGCTCTGCACGCAGCAGTTACATTGTCAGCTTTGTAAAGAAGCATTGAGTGTTTATGCTGTTGTTAATGTGTGTGCACAGCCGGGCCTGACTCAAGCCATCCCGATGCTCCGCAGAGACCACCTGCAGCCTGGAATAAACCTCAACCCCATCAGCTTCCCTACTGCAGACCTCACGCTCAAGGTAACGTGATGATTGAAGTGATAAGCCTGTTTGTTTGGTTGATGCCTCTTCATCAGTGATCTTAAGGGTTCTTCCAGATACTTCACCTTATTTCTTGGGATTTGCAAAACAGCACACATTCTGTCTGCTCGTTGCATGCCTAGCTACCTAGGACATGCTACCAGCTATTCTAATGACATTAGAATATTCTAATATTCTAATGACACCCCAATAACATTAAAACATTTTAATGCATGTCAGATGTTTGTAACGTGCTAGTTTGTTGTCAATATGTGTCAACAATAACCTGTAAATATTAAGCATGCGAACATGTTAAATTGTGCTCACTGACTTCCACAGTTTGAGGAAAAAAAACTATTATAAACAATCAACTTTTACGTTAACAACATTCTTCAAAATATCTGTTGTTGTATTCAACCGAAGAAATGAAATCAAAAGTAAAGTACTGAAAACTTTCTAAATAGCCTTTCCCACTGGCTTGATCTGCGTTAAAAGAAACAAACGTCTGAGTGAATTAACAATGTGCTAGATCCTGAGATCTGATTTCTCACCAGCATGTTTGTCTGTGGTCTCAGATGGAGTCAGCTCGTAAGGCGTGGGAAAACTCTCAGGCTCTCCCGGAGCAGGGCTCCCCGGGCGGTGCGGGCTCCGGCTCTCAACCCGCCTGCAGCGTGGGCTCCTCCAGCGGTGTCAGCTACAGCTCCTTCGGTGGAGTGTCTATGCCCCCCATGCCTGTGGCGTCTGTTGCTCCTTCTGTCTCCATGCAAGGTCAGGTGTCTAATTATTCTCTCAGACTATGTCGCATGCCGTGGCAATACATGGCTCTAAAAACTGTTGTGATCTGTGTGTATCACAGGCAGTCACATCCCTCCTCTGTATCTGGACGGTCATGTGTTCCAGAGTCAGCCGCGGCTCGTGCCACCCTTGACTCAGCAGCCAAGCTATCAACAGGTACGATCACATTCATGTTAAAAAGAATTAATGTTCATGTTGCTCAGTCTGTAAATGGTTTCAACCATTTAAGGACATCAATGTAACAGCTTGGAAATAATGTTATGTAACATCACATTTACCTGAGGAAAAAACAATATTTGAGGAGCATGGACTCTGTAGTCAGCTAGAGAAATTAACTGTAGCGATAAGCATTAATTATATACAACAACAAAAAAAAAAAAAATTATAGTTTAATTTGTTTGAATAAATCTTTTTTTTTTTATCACCATTAAGATTATATACAAATCAGAATTTTAACCTTCATTATTATAGAAATGTAGTTCCAGCTGAATCTGATATATATTGTTCAGCATTAGTTTTTTTTTCTTCTTGAAAATGTGCCATGTGCTTTAACTGATATACAACCAAAATAATCAGAATTGTGCATCAAATATGATACAGTTGTCTTTATAGGGTTCATTTAGTGGATCTATGTGTTTGTTTGTTGTGTGTTCAGGCCACCCCTCAGCAGATTCCCATCTCCCTGCACACGTCTCTACAGGCTCAGGCTCAGCTGGGTCTGCGAGGAGCTCTGCCTGTCTCTCAGTCTCAAGAGATGTTTAGCTCCATCCCTCCTTTCAGGTAATTCACCCGCCTCAGACATTATCAGTATTGTTCAGTTTCTTATTCATCTCCTGCTCTTCTACACAGTCCCATGCCACTGTAAAGAGTTTCTCTTAAAACACCAAACTGTTAATAACTGCTGTAAACAACATTATACCTACACTATACGCTGGCCACACTAATAATGCTGGGCTTCCTCTGTTTTTGTGTTAATCTGAGTGCTTTCACGTTCTCTTCTTACAGGTCTCAGGTGTACATGCACCCAAACCTGTCTCAGCCTAGTCCCATGGTGCTCTCTGGTGGGGCTCCTCTCAAAGGGCCATACTCTGCATTTCCTGGCATGCAGCCGTCAGACATGGTCAAACCGCAGTCCGGATCTCACTACCAGCCCATGAATGGCAGCCAGCCACTGGTGTACGATGGGCCGATGAATCAGGCAGCTGGGATGGGCACGTCACAACTCATGGACTCACAGCTTATTCAGGCAAGTTCTATGAAAGCCATAAGAAAGCAGTGTTCAACTACATAAACGCATGCAATTATTGAAGTAAAATGGGTAGGGCATTAGTATGCAGTCAACAGCTTCAAATGCAGTTTGAATTTGCTTTATTCAGAATTTATAGTTCAAGGCCATGTCCACTGACTTTGTGTTTTCAGGTGACAATGCCCATGCCTGGATCTCAGCTGCGCTATGGCTCGGCCCAGCAGCACCTTATCCTTCCCCAGTCCATCCAGCTCCAGCAGAACCAGAACCTGTCTGTGGGAGCTCCACGCCGCATGATGCCTCCTGGAACCCAGCCAGCCGTCATGAGCGGCAGCAGGGAGGTAAGAGCGTGTGCTTCAGGAAATAACTGTCCTCAAATGTCTTCCTGCATGCAATTACACACCTTTCTGATAAATCGTGTGCTTTCTGCAGCCTTCCCAAATGGACATGAAGGGATTTCAGTTCTCTGATAAGCCCAACCATTCACCTGGAATACCCAGCGGCTCCTACAGGTGAGCCGACAGTTCACAAACTCTACCTGCAGCACAGTAAGCTGTAGTCACACTATGAAATGTTGGTATGCCTTTGATTTATTCATGCACAGTTTGGTAAATTACTTAGAATTTGACAGAATTTATTGTATAGGAATTCTTGTCAATTTAACGGTTTTGTATGTGTAGGTGTCTGTTCACTAATGAGGTCTTTTGTTGGACTGTCTTCTCAGACCCAGTTCAGCCAGTCCTAGTGGGAAACCCTCAGGAGCCCCTCCAGCGGTGGCCTCTCTCCCAGGACATTACACACAGCAGGTACGGCTCATTTCTGTCCTTAACTATGACCCGAGAGGACATGTGGCACACTGCTAACATGCCTGCTATCTGCTGTCTGATGCTGCAGGTGTCTGCTCCTCAGGGCAGTATGGTCATGCACATGAGGCCCCCCACCAGTGGTCCCTTCCCCAACCCTATCCAGCGGCCTGTCATGCAGGTCAACAAGACCGTCATCATCCGTTCACCACCCTACCCGAGCCCTGGGCGTGATCCGCCCCACAGCACACCCCCCTCTAACCCTGAGCCCACCGTGAAGGGCCCTGAGGATGGTGTGAAGGTGAGCCACCCACTGTGAGCATAGGTAATGGCATCTCATGTACTTCCTTCTTATTGTCATGTTTTGTTAGTTTTAGATCATGTTTATATCAAAACCAAAATGCTAATCTGTAAGGATGAAGCTTTGCGTAACAATGTTTGTCTAATGGAGGCTTTTTGTGTCTCTCAAGTGAAGCAGGGTCATATAACAGCTTGATAAACAATACAGTGTTAGCATAGGTAATTGATGAATTTATACTATTTTTCTGTGTTTGGCGTATATTTAGATGTCTCCATGTTCTTCATACTTGAGAAACTTGAGAAAATAAGTTTGATTTTTAACTGGACGACCAGCAAACAATTACTAAAAAACAAAATGCAGAACTGCAAAAGAAAATGCTGTAACCCAATACAAAAACCCAAATAAAATTCAGAATCTAAAAAAAAAAATTATTTGTAAACCGAAATAAAATATATCTTTTTTTTTTTTTTTTTTTTTTTTTTTTTTTTTTATGGTCCTGTAAATGAAAAGATGCTTTTCAATTTAATTGTCAAGGTTGAGAAAACTATTTTCCTATTAAGGAATATTGTGATGAAATATTGTGGTAATAATTTTTGCCATTGTTGCCCAGCCCTAATCTTGATGTTTTTTCTTTTCTTTATAATATTCGGTATGTATTATTGAGAGGTCTATAATGAGTAAAAATGTTCCCTTCACTTTTTCTCTGAGATGAAACTGAGAAAGAACTAATAGAAACCAGTCTAATGGCACAATACAAAGAAAAATTAAAAGCTATAAACAACACGCCACTCCAAAATGACAATGTGGCTTAATCGTTTATTGCCTTCCCATGTGTTGACTGTTCAGTGTATTATCCAGTAGAATCATTTGAAGCAGTTGTTTTTAAGTCTTTTGACTGCCGGTATTGAGTCTGCCTCTTGTTTTTGGTACAGGTGAAGGCTCTGCGGGACGCGCGTCATGGCGTCAGCGATGCCAAGAGCTCATCAGTGATTCCCGGCAAGATCCAGGAGCAGCTTTCGTCAGTACAGGTCAAAGCTGCTCGTACCGGAGCCATCAAACCACAGTCTGTCAAAGTGGAGGAAGGCAAAGCCTAATAATGGACCTCATGATCACATGACACCGCTGTCTGTAGGACCTCCTTTCTCTTCCTCCTCTCCCCTCCCTCTCTCTCTGTCTCTCTCTTTCTCTGTCACTGTACCCCTGGAACTGACGCACAGGATCACCAACTCCACAAATCAATCGGAACACATTAATAATAAACTTCACATAGAGAGATATGAATATCTATATATATAAATGTAAACTATATATATATAAATAGACACAATAGTTTTGGACTCTTCTGCTCAGACTTTCCAAGATCAGCTTTATTTATTAACATTTTATTTGACATTTTCAAGTGAAGAATTACGGTTCACAAAAGCGGCAAACGAACCCTGGTGTGTCTCGCTCTCTCCATCAAAGTCGGCAAACAGAAAAACAGGAAGCGTATCTCCTCTTCCAGCTCTCACGTCTCCACGCCCACATTGCCAAACTGAGCCAGCTGATTGGACTCGAGGTTTTGATTGACATGCAGATCAACAGAAGCTCCAGAGCTGCGGTGTGTGTGGCATTAGTCACTTTTACTGGGTACCATGGAGTTTTAACTTTTTTTTTTTTTTTTTTTTTTTTTTTTAATATATATAAATATAGTAATCATGCCTATTTGCGCTATTATTATAAAAAAAACCTCCTTTTATTCAATAAAAAAAAAACTTCAAACCCAATTTTGAGGACATTGTTCAATCAAAACATGGTGGACACGAACCTTTTATTTTACAGCTGCTTTTCATGTGTTGTGTAAATGCAAAGCAACATTTGATCCTTTAAAGGTGTTGCATGATGGGGCTTGAGTGGCGGCGGTGTGCCGCGTGTGAAATAAACCTGTTACAGTCAGCAGCATTGAGAAGCGCTTGCTCTGTGTTTGGTGTGATAAGGGCGGGTGGGATATATGGGCACTTGTGTAACGTGAGGACGTTTGTGATGATGTCGGTGGGATTGTTGTGCTCTTCGGAACGCTGATGGGGGGAAATGTTACAGTATGTTGATTTGGTCAAGAAGTCCTTTTACTTTCAGCTTTTGAGCTTTTTTGTCGGTCGGTAGGTCACAGGAGTGCGAGGGTTGCACAAGCAATAAAAAGCCTATCTGTAACCATCGGGGTCCAAAAATGCGTCGTGTTTGCGAACGAGTGCTTGTGTTGTAAATGTTGCCGTCTCTGTGGGCTCAGGGGGATCCGGAGTGCACAGGAAATGTTGGTTTTGAAGGTGCTTCGTTACACTACAGCTGTACAGAACTATATAACCATCAGCACATGTTCTTTCATGTTTGATATTGGAGCGTTAATGCAAATGCAACCTCTTCTTTTCCTTTCGGGTGAACTGTTGGACATTTGAAATGCCTTTTTTAAATGATTTCTGCAGTGCTCATGGTTATTTCGGAGGTTTATTTGTTTGGGTGTTCATTGGCGCTGTTGGATTGTGTCACCTTCAACGGTAACATTGCTTCTTGATGATTGCTGCATATCTGTACAGACTCATTATTGCCCTTTTTGCTTTTGTTAGACCTGTATTTAAAGGGCCAGCAATGAATTTACTCACTCTTCTTTTCATTTATTTTTAAGGGTCTGTTTTCCCTGCAGATATTTATCACTCAGTGTTGTTTATCCTATTAAATGTGTGATTAATATTTGCCCTTTTATTGGAAATGATCTCAAGAGAGAAATAAAGCAGATTGTGCTTTTTTTTTCAAAAACGAATCATTGTTTGTATTCCCATTACCCTTGTGCGGTTATTGACGAGAACGTTGCAGTCATTTAAGTGTAAGTCATGCCAAATGAAAATCAATGATACTGCATGTTGATGGGTTTTCTGTCTTTTTAAATGCATATCGAGTAAAATATTGGCTAAATGGTTAAATACAGTAAAAATTAAGCAAAGATTTAGACTTTGCTAAATGAATGAAAACCAGTTTAACACCAAGAAATACATGAAGCTCAGCTGCTGTTTTTCTTTCAATGTTTTTTCTTCTCTTCTCAATGCATTTCCTGAGGTACACAAATGGTACATATTTCTGAACTCTTTCTGATCAAATACCTGATTCAGCTGTTAAGCAGAAACTGGGTCGAAATAAGAGTCCTTCGAACGCAGCCTTAAAACGCTGCCTTCGCAGCTTACGTTCCACTTGTGAATTTATAATTACGATTTTGTCATGTTGAAGTGTTTTAGCTTGCTGACAATTTCAAAATTTTGGTTAATTCAATAAATATTTGGTCTATAGATGCAGTGGTCACCTGGAAAGAGAAGGGCTTCTGGCTTTTAGGAAGCGTGTGCGGTGCCACTTTTCAAATACCCTTTTTTTTTTTTTCGTGTCTCCTTTTAAGAAAAGCCATGATGTACATGATGTAGAGTATGCATGAAAGCCAGAACCTTTCCTGTAATGTGTCAGGGGAAATCCAGCATCCAGTGTGAGAGGTGGTTTGTTCATTTATTCTTACGTTTTGTAACCGCCAAACAATTCTGCCACAACGTCTTGAATTCAGCTTCGTCCAGTAGCTTAAATGGAGACACTGAAATAGAATTTTAATTAAATCCCGTGAGTGGTTTAGAAACTGGGACAATGTGATATTCCTAAAACGGCACTTCTAAAGGATGCTGCCCTACTGCAGCGCTGGGTAAGTCCAGTCCTGGAGGGCCACCGTCCTCCAGATTTAACTCCATCCCTAATCGTACGTGACTGTAACTCTTCACAATTACTTGAAAGTTATCCGGAAGTTAGTAATTTGTATTTAAATGGGCCAGGCTCTCAGGGCCATGCGCTCTGGATGGGATTGCATGCGTATGTAATCCATATGTAACAAACTGGAACAATGCTGTTTAGGTGGCACTGATGAGAGAGCTGCTGGGGACTTAGTTCAATGACTCTGTATGATGGCGTGTTGGCCATCTAATCATTTTCCCCTAAGTTCTGAACTCTTCCCTTGCATTAAAATTCTTTTCATTAAAAATGGTAGTAAAGGGTTGCCAAAAAATATAACCTGTTCTGAAAAATAATTGGGTTATTCTGCATGAGGTTGGACCAGGGTGCCCTGTCCGGCACCTGAGGGCCACTTTCTGATTAAACAGACCTGAACCCTTTAATCAAGGCCTTGAGATCACTAGAACATCGTTTTGTGTTTAAGCTAAACTTGCTGGAATGGTGGCTCTTTGGGAGTAGATGATATTTTCAAAACAAACCACTTAAAGATTAAAAGCTTATTATTATTATTATTATTATACCAGCTGCTGCCATGTACCATCATCATGTTTTTTTTATTACACACAGTTGTTGGTATTAAATTATTATTATTTTTTTTATTTTATTATTATATAATGCTAAGCTCTGCAATACACAACTTTTGATGTAGTATTTAATTTATTTCATATAATGCTAAGTCTGCAAAAAAAATTGATGTAGTCTTTTTTTCCCCCTATTCTTTTCCTATTTTTTTTTTCAGTGCTTAGGGTTTTGCTGTTAGATTTTTAAACCACTGTTCTACCACAGTCTTGCAGAGTTTATCAATAGTGCTAATTAAACAGCTGAACCAGCTACACTACATCAAATAAGCTTAAGATGACTTATTTTGAACCAAATCAACTGCCAGTAATTCAGACTACCTGATATTACTCGTTGAACTTGTTTTATAACCAACATGCCCACATTGCCAAGCGAAGCCAGCTGATTGGACTTGAGGTCAACATGGTGTCAAATGGTCAGATGATTTTTTTTTTTTTTTTTTTTCCTTCACTTTTTTAATTGTGGCACACATTTTGCTGACACTTTCCAGTAATAAAATAAAAAAAAGTTAATCTGAATATGCTATTTAATTCTAATAATAAGGATTTCATGAGGTTCTCTGTTGAATAGTATTACCGAGATGTGAATAATACCATATTTGAGCTGAATCAGCTGAATCCAAAATGTAAAAAACCAAAACATTAATTTCAGGCCTGACACATCCAATCAGTGCACTGGGTCTTTTTAACGTAATGTTTATTTCTTATGATAAAATCATATGAGATGAGATTTACATGTTTACAGCGTGTGTGTGTGTGTGTGTGTGTGTGGTCGGTGGCCCGGTGACGTGGCTCAGTGAGTGAATTCCGTGCATTTTTTCCCCCGTGAGCTCCGGTTCCGCAGCACAGATTAACGGAATAAAAACGGTCGGTCCGTCTGAATAGTGAGTATCGTTCATATCGACGAGCTGTTTTTAACACTGCTGGATCCTGTTTAAACGTTATTTTTCCGCAGGCTCGAGTTTGACTGCGTGTATGTGTTCGGGCAGGTCTGAGCTCGTTATCGCGTGCTTTGACTTTTTTCCACGAATCTTAGACTTTCTTTGATGGCGGATCTTCACAATGAGCTCAGCTCGTGCTGTAAACGTTTTGTACAAGCGACCGGCAAACCCTTGGGTTACTTTTATTTAGCAGAAAATGCGTTCACGGTTTCGATCCGTACCGAAAACGGTTGTTTATACTCGAATCGCGATCTGTGATATATCTGGTCAGAAAAATGCATCGCACTAGTAGTTTTAATGCATTAATCGTGTGGTTTAACCCACCATAAACGCATTAGGGACAAACCATCAAATATTATAATGCTTTTTAACTTTGTATTTTCCTAAATCATTGTAACCAATGTAGACTTGTATCATAAATGCATAATACAAAAGCTTTGTGCTTGCAAACTTTTTTCAAGACTTTTTTTTGTTTATCTTTCAGCTCTCTATTACGTTTATAACTTAACCAGGTTTTAACATTAGGGTGTAAAAAAAATGAAAAGTCCTTGATGTAATTTTGTATCACATTTATGGTACCGGCCTGACAGCTGTGAATGACAAAACTAGAAAATAGTGATAATGAAGCATAGCTAGTCATTTTGCACATGGTTGTGCTTCGGCAAACACAATGAAGTGCTTTAAAAAGTTAAGAAACAGTTTTTGCATTGCACCTCGACACCCGCAGCCTTTGACCCTGTGTGTATGTCTTCGTGAGGAATGTCTGGCAGAGACGCACTGAAGACCGATGAAGGTCTGATGATGATGCAGGAGCTGGAGGACAGACTCAAGGAACACACCGATAAACTGGAGCATGTGCGTCTGTCTGCCGTGGACCTGAGGGACGCTCTATCCGGGGTTGGTTTCTCTGTTCTCACTGCCGTGCAGTGTTTTGCGGGTGAGCGGCGTTTGATGTGCTTGTGTCTGATCCTCAGAGTAGTGACGATATGCAGCAGTGTATCTCGGAGCACGTGGAGTGGCTCACGCAGATGACCGATCGCGTGGAGACGCTGCAGATGAACACCACCGTCTTTGTGCAGGTCTGTCACATCAAGCCCCCTCAAGAGGACCTGATTGAACACTACAGAGTGTCTCCACGCTGTGAAAGGGTTACTCCACCCCGAAAGGAAAGTTTTGTCGTTAATCGCTCACCCCTCATTGGCTGCCGAGTAATAAACACTGTCAAGACCCAAAAAGTATGAATGGTATTGTCAGAGTAGTCCGTTTGCGGTCAGTGGTTCGACCGTAACATTTGGAAGCTTAAGAGGTTTTTGTTTGCCAAGCAAATAGCAAGCACTTTTCTGTATTACCCGCAATGCACAAATAGACAGTTTTTGTTTAAATCAAAGCTTAAACGCCGAAGACGTATCTGTGTGGCACAGCTGACACAAAACAGCACTATTTTGGAGTGTCCTCTGAATGCAAACTGTAATTTTTATTTTCTTTGCGTACAAAAATTCTCATCCCTTCATAACGTTATGGTTGAACCGCTGATGGACTATTCTGATGACGTCTTTCCTACATTTATGGTCCTCGACAGTTTTCATCCAAAATATCTTAAATTGTATTCTGAGGACGAGCAAAGCTTTTAAGTGGTTAATGACACAATTTTCATTTTTGGGTGGAGTAACCCTATAGCTATCGAACTATAGTGTTTCTTAAGTACCTTTTATCTTGTTTTCCAGGACAAAAACATTAAGAAACATTCTTAAATTATTCTTAAATTTATCTGAATAAAGCAAATATACTTCAGATATTGAGTAACGTTTACTTAAAAATGTATCAAAAAATTGGTAAATACATAAATGCATTCATAAATAATACATAAATAAGATTTTATTATATACTCATTTAATTTTTTCCAATTTAAAACTGTGATTTTATTCCAATAATAAAAAACGAAACAATTTAAATATATATATTTTTAAAAATGCCAAGTAATTTTGCTTCTTAAAGTACGTGTGTCTTGGAAAAACATTGAAAATTGTTACACACATTTCCAATTCATTTGTAGAGCACTTTTTAAATAATTTAAGCTGTAGGAAGACATTCCTGTTCTTCCACATTTGTGTTCTTATTAAAGATAAAATGGAGGATTTAGTACTTAATTATTATCCATTTAAATAGATTCCTGAAAACATCACCAAACTTCTACATATTTAACAAGGAACTAGGTCATTATTTATCACTAAAATGAGGACTAATGTCAGATGTTTGGCTACGTGTTATGTGACTGATAACTATGGATCAGCAGAAAAATGTATATTTTGTATTGTAACTGCTAGTAATGGTTCTTACGTGGTGTTATTCCCATAGATGAATGCCAAGCCACGCAGCTTTCGGGCCAAACAGCAGGGGCTCAGAAGCACTAGCCGCTGGGGCCGCTGTCATGTGACCGATGACGCCCAATCAGAGTACGGTTGGTCTCCCGTCCGCACCCGACGCAACAGTGACGCGGCGTCCGAGATGTCGTGTGCGTGGTAGAAATGCTCCAATACACTCGCATCAAAAGCTTGTGATTGTCGTGCTTTTTTTTAATGTCAGCGCAACATTTTCTTGCCCAAATGTGACCACTGTGATGGTAGCCTGCTGTTTTTGCCTTTCATACAGTTTACAGATATAATTAAAAATAAAACTTGTTGTTCCAAACCTGACTTTTTCTTCCTTGTAACATAAAATAAAAGTGTTTTTTACATTTTCAAAAACTGGAAGTCGTTTGTCAAAATATTGTATTTTTTTTGTTGTGCATTTTGGAAATGGATGGTTATTTAGGGTAGTGCGTTCTTTTTATTATTTTAGCCGGGACACATTCACAAAGCAAACCTCCAAAAAGTCAGAGATGCAGTTTTCACAAGTAATGACAAATAAACAAACATTAATGAAATACACAAATACTGTGCCTACGAAGCATGACCATTAATGTTTCTGTGATATGTTTTCAGAAATTGTTTACATAATTAAATGCATGTTTGCAATGTACTGATTTCTGCTGAGTCTCAGTAAAACAACTTGCATGTGAGCTGATACTTTAGATGCATAATTAATACATATAGGTAGATTCATGATATGTATTCACGAATATCCTTTATGTGTTTTACCCATTTTATTAAACGATTTAATTGTTGCTGGCTTTTAATGATCTAATTCAACCATACTAATAAATGAAAAAATACTTCAAATGTACGTTTCCTTCAGCCCACGGTATATTCATTCATTCAACTTTCGGTGTGAAAGTGTTTTAATATTTGCCAAAAATAGCTGCAACCCAGGCGAAAACACACGTTGCGACCCAATAAACTAAATTAAACTAAAGTTAAAATCTTTGAAAATAAAAAAAGCTTATAAACAATTCGCAGTCTGAATGTTTTACTAGAGACGAGCGCTAGAGGGCGGAAGACTCAGTCAAATGAGCCGAACCCGTCAGAACCGCCGCTTGAGCTCGTGCGTGCGAACTTATCAACCGAGAGTGATTAATGGTGTTTTTATGGTTCATTTAGCAGTTTCTCGGTTCTGTAAAGTGCTCTGATCTCCAGTTCCTGTCGTGTCCATCTGGACCGCTGTCTGTGAGCAGTGTACTGCTGTCAGAAGCGCCCTGGACACCTGGACGCCCCGCTGACAGAGTTTATGTGGTCAGACCTTCCCGCCACAAACAGCAGCTCTGAGGAGCATCTGTTTACATAAAATTCATTTTCAACTACACACGTTTTTCGAGAGTTTTTGCTCTAAAATAATGCGAAAATCCTCCTGTTCACAGAAAACAATATAGAGTGGGCCGGAGGCTGGGGAATATTTTTTTTTTTACTATTTAATTCTATATATTCCATTTGAATATATTTATTTATTCGTGCGATTTTGAACCTGCATTTTTAGCATCATTAGCAAGAAATCATTCTAATAATCTTATTTGCTGCTCAAAACCATTTCTTGTTAGTATTACGTTGAAACAGTTCAATAAAATTGTTGTCAGGTTCAGAAGAACAGCGTTTGTCTGAAAAAGAAAGAAATCTACATTTTAAATTCTACATTCATTACGAATGTAAAACATCCTTGCTAAGCGATGGTATTAATTTATATAATTACTTTCCAAAATACTGACCCCAATCTTACGAATGGTTATAGTTTATGAATGCTCATCTTTGGATATTTCTATTCATCAAAGAATCCTGAAAAAACTACTGAACTGTAAATAACAATAAATATTGCTTGAGGTATCAGAATCAGACTGTAAGAATGATTTCTGAAAGATACTGTGACACTAAAGGGTAGTGATGCTTTGATCACCGGAATAAAATACATTTTAAAATATATTCAAATTGAAATCAGTTGTTTTAAAATAGTCGAAATATTAACAAGAATAACAAGCACACTTAGTGCCCCTTTTTTTGGTTTGGTCTGTGCACAGCCCTGAATATAGCTTACTGAATTAACACACTCCAGTTAAGTGCTTTATGTGCGCTATATGTCAGTCAACACAAATGTACATTTTAAAACACAACATACTTTTTTAAATCATTAATTTTAAAGTAAAACTACTACAAAGTGTGCTATTTAAAAACGGCCCTAGAAAGTGCCTCTCTTTTAATATACTACAAATGCACATTCAATACAGCTAAGTGCACTTCTTTTTTTTCCGAAGGGTTCAGCTGGTTTTTTATATGTGTGATATTTTAAAAACCGCTGTCTTTATGTGCCGAAGTTCATTCAGTTAGACTGATGGTTCAGAGGCCTTTCTCTCCGGAAACCAACTCACTTCCTCAATGATTCAGACGCTTGACGCACCATTTCTTACATCCTCGTGGCACAGATCGCTCATTCTATTCTACTCTACTTTACACACAGCAACGCCAGTATGTTGTGTAGACACACTTTCCCGTACATGTCTCCACCCGTAACACAGACGGCAGGAGAGATTAAAACGAATGAGTGCCGCAGAATCATCTGTCTTTCACTGATACTCTAATCTAACAGAGACCAGCAGAAACTTCATCTGTTCTCTCTGTCATCACTGGAGGAACGAGGCCGGTCCACACAAACCATAATAAGAGTCTGATAAAAACACCACAATGTAATTCATACCACCTCAGACTATCACTTAACATCTCGTGAAGCCAAAATCTGTTGTTTTGTTACTTTCTTCCACATTTCCACTGGAAGTTATAGATTATCACACGCACAGAAACACACGTTTATCAGCAAAGAGCACCACAGGCCTCATGTAACAGTCATTTAATTTTATGGTACAAATATGCGCCGTACAGAATCATCTAACTAGTTCGTTTTTTATATCAAATACAAAGGCAACAGATCTTTTGAGTATTGCAGGAGTCATTACAGTACTGATTGATATTGTATTATATAAAATACTGATTCGAAACATGTCAAACTTAATTCGTGCACACAAAGAAAAACGGACAGGCAACATCCTGAAATAAATGCACCTCGATGGAAACCGATTGTTTGTAAGTCCTGTTCAAATCTGACATGGTTTCACACAACTGTGCTTTACACATAAAAATAATTAAATGCATGAGCTATTAAAAAAAAAGAAACAGGCCTTTTCATTTCGGATATTCTTATAATTAATCTCAAATACTTTTTTCTTCCAAAATTGCACTGGTGCTTCAATGAACTAATATTCAAACGTTGACGACATACTAAAAATGTCAGTCGTTTATCATGAGAAAAACACTACTTACTTCCTTTCCAAGCAGCTTCCCTTTTAAGATCTCAGTTCTGCAGAATTAAAGAAGTGAAAATGAGAGAGAAAAAAGACTCTTACAGTGAGATTCAGTACTTTTGCATGCAATATAAAAATACCCAAGAACGAATGCATCTTTCCAACGTAGTGTAAACAACAGAGAGTGACCGAAATCATAACTAACAGACCTGATAATGTGACCGGAGCTCGTTTTGTCCAGCATGTACAATCCGGACTGCATTTGTCCTTTACATTTGGCATTTGATCTGAAAGACTGAGACGCGATGTGTTTAATCCTACAAATACTGGATTATGCATTCTGACTCAGCATGTAAACATACATCTTCCGCGTTTGCAGTTTAACGGACGGAGCCCCAGCTGAAGGTCCCGATGGAGATGAGTGTCTGACAGGCTCCAGACGACAGCCACACCGTCTCCATCAGACTGAAGTGAAGGAAGCCCAGAGCGAAGCCGCACGCCATGTCCGTCAGGTGGTGTTGGCCCAGCAGAACGCGGGACAGGCCCACCAGGACGGCCCACAGCACCAGCAGGACCCGCAGCGGGACGGCCAGCACCAGATGGGACAGGAGGAACTTGGACACCATGGCCGCTCTGCTGGCGTGTGCAGCCGGGAACGAGTACGTGTCCAGAGCCACACAGTCCAGAAAGCCGGGACTTATATCCCACGGTCCTTTGCGCCTGACCAGTTTCTGGACCCCCGCCACGGTCAGGATGTCAAGGATCAGCGCTGGGGTAAAAGAGGTAAAAGAAATTATAGAGGGGAGCTGAGTGTGTCTCCATCAGGACATTTAGATCTGCAAATCATCTATGAAAAGCACAAAGCACATGAAATACACACAGCATCACATATGTGATGAAACACGAAATATTTCATCGTCACATGTACAACCAACTTTATTTTCAAAAAACATCAATCTATTGACCAAACTTTCCATATAATTTTCATAACATTTTAAGTTTTCATTCATTTCCATGATTTTTCCATTATCAGAATGGGAAAAGTTGATTTTATGTTTCAGCCTTGTGACTGTAGAGCCTTGTGAAAAAGAGTAGTCATCAAAAGAATATACTAAGTATAATATAAGATAATATACTGTAATACAAGTATGATCTGAATGTGAACTAAAGTGTAAGTAAAACTAAAACCATTAACATTACCAAACCATTTACAGTCATATTACTAATGTACTTTATAGTAATTACAATAACTAGGAAATAACTGGGTATTAATTCTAAACCTACCCCCTAAATCTAAACCTACTCCATGTAGTTACCTTATAATATCTCAGAAAGTACTGTATTATCAGAAATTACTGTACTAATGCTGATTTTATATAAATCACGTGAAGGAACAATCTTATTGATTATCTTTAATTCAGCATCATCAAATCAGGTACTGTTAGGCAGATGCAGGTCTGTGCAATAGTATCGAAGTCCTAAAATAAGACTGGCGAAGCGTCTCACCTATCAGCAGGTTGATCAGGACCTCCTGTCCAGCCAGTGTGTTGCTTTGAGTGAGACACAAAAGAGTCCCACAGATCCACGTGATGCCGTGACCCGTCAGAGCCAGCAGAGTGACCGCCGAGCGAATGCTGCCCCATGAAGATGTGGTGTGGACGCACACGCCCAGACGCTTGGACAGACAGATGTCGATGGCCAGCAGTGAGTTAATGGCGATGCCTCTGAAGGACGGGTTGAGCAGCATGCAGTCTTCATCAGGCAGCCTGGTCGCCTCTCTGCGCTCCTTCGTGCTCTCACCCGGCTCTGGCAGGTTCTCGCTCTGCTGGTTCTGCTGGGACCTGGGCTGCCCGGATCTTCTCCACGCTCTGCTGTTTCGTGGCGGGACATTCAGGGACAGAAACTCGGGCCAGCCCAGAACGCCGATGCTCCCGCCGCGATCCTTCGCTCTGGAGCGACTCGGGTTTAAAGGCATTGTGTGGTTTAATCGTACAGCAGGATGAGAAAATAATGTGCGCTTCAGATGTAGGCTGTGAAAACAGTGCCAGATGTATTTAGACATGTGCAAGTGTATGTGTGCGTAACAGCATAATGCTTTATCATTTATGTTTATAAATGGTTATCTGTTCACATATAGGCTTGATTTTAGATTTTTGAGTTTAGATCACCTTTTTGTCTTCACTAATTCACATTACTGGCCTTGCGATGTGAATCCCCCTCCAAAAATATTTACAAATATCTGTTGCAGTCTCTCAAGTCAATATAGGCTAATGAAAAACACATGCACAACAAAAATAAGGCAATTAAATTTGCTTGTATATCAATAATCGCCTCACAGGCAAACAAGCAACAAAGCAGCTGATTAAGCTTTTGGAGGCATCCATTCACTTGTTTGGTTCCTGGAGAGAATCTAATTACTCAGAATTCAGTTACTGGAGACACAGTTTTAAAGATTCGTTTTTCATAAATTCATGCTACTTTTCACAAGTTACACAGGAACACGTTTATTTCACTATCTTAGCTATCATTCCAGGTTCCTATTGTTTTGTATACCGCTAGGCTAGCTATAAATACTACAACCTAACAAACCCTAAAAGAAAACACATTTTAAAAAATTACAATTACCCAATTTTTTAAATCTTTTTACTAGTAAAAATCCCAGAAAGTAGGTTTTAACACATTTATTTTTAATCCTAAACCACATGTGAAGCATCATCTGGCCTAACGTTACCTCAGATCAGCTCACAGAATCACCTCTGGAGAAGATCAGCTCTGTTATTATCCCGCTCACAGTCGCTGCGGTCTGGGCGAGGTTCAGATCAATTCACAGATATGCTATAAGACACCTTGGTTTTAGAAAACATGTTCACTGTATTAACATGCGCTGCTTTAGCATCCATCACTGCCCGCTCCATAACAAAATTAGTAACGCTACTATGGTAAAGGTGTGGTTTTTAATATTAATTACGTACAACGACGTACGCTCTTCTGATTGGCTGTACGGCAGAGAGCTGACGAATGAGGATTTGGCTCATGAATATTAATATAGTCACGTGTGACTGGACGCTTCAATAAGACAGGCATAGCTTCACAATTCTCTAAATATTAATGAGCTCTGTCGGAAACGCAGCCGTGGCGTTCTCCAAGGTGCTTAAATACTTTTAGCATTTTCCTGACGCAAATGTTTAAAATCAGAATTTTATATTTTATATCAGTTGGCATCTAACGCATTTTACAATTTTGATTTATAGCTAGACCATGCAAAGATTTGATTTCAAGGGTCATAAATTGGATAATGATATAGGTTTCAAATCAAGTCAGTGGGCAGTAGTAATTTTTAAACATGAGATTCAGATTAAATGTTGCAATTAATTATTCACTCTATAAACTCGAACTAAATAAGATATATTTTATGTTTATGAATTTAATAAACTCAAGTTATAATTATTCTGGTAACCTTCAGTAAATTAAACTTTAATTAAATTAAAGTCGAATTAATTTTGAGTCGAATTCTTATACTTAGTAAATTAGAATAATAAGGCATTTTGGCTAAACTACCAATAGGTGGCAGCAAATCACTGTTTATAAGTGAGTCATTGCGATTGAACCGAGTCATTTAAACGGTTGATTCGTTCAGGAACGACACGCCGTGTTGCTCAGAGACACAGAGAATGCTTTTTGTCGGTGAAATAGCAAAAACAGGCAATGTCGTGTCCACGTAAGTCTATTAATTAACCTTTTGTATATTGAGCTGTTGTAAAAAAATCTATATCCCATTTGTAATCGATGTATTTTTTTTTTGCAGAAACTCGATCATGTTATCACAAACTATATATCGCACACCTCTACCGTTGAGATATCTCAGATGACTTGTTATCTTTACTTTTTATCCTTGCAGCACCAAAGCAGAGTTAATATAACTGTATATATACAACTTCTGTTATTGGGAAAATACTAAGGTCCAGACCTCGGGTTACCCTGTAACCCTGCCTGAACTATTAAAAATGATTAACAGTTAGACATTAGACATTGATTAACATTAGACCTTTTAGAAAAGCAATCAGAAACTAATCACATGTAATCATTTACATTACAAAAGGAATTAAAAAAGTTACACTACTTACATTAGGATTTAAAATTGTAGGATTTTAAATAGTAACATTCCCAACACTAAATATATCACATAGTTTTTTTCTCCACTCGCGCTTTTCAGCAAAACTATCAAAGTCCCTTTAAGGGTATTCTATAGTTTTGGAACTACACGCCCCATAATGCGCTCACTGGGGAGCGGAAGTGACGCCAAGGCCGCTCGCAGTAGAGCATCTGCAGCTGATGCGGTGACGCGCACAGCGCTGCGGGACGGAGGCTGAGCGCAGCGGCGGCGCTAGGATGAGGATGGATTATAACTGATGAAGAGAGACGAGCAATGATGGGCTGTTCATCACATCATGTGTGTTCGTGACAGCCGGACTGTTTTATTCACCTCTCATGTTTATTCACGTGGGGTTGGTGAAGTTCACCTGATGCTGAGACGGATCGACTACTCATAAGTGCACAAGAAAGTGAGCTTCCTCCAACTGAACCTCAAGGACAAACTCACGGAATGTAAATATTCTTCGCGGAAAATCACTTTTCCAGCGTTACTTTCGATACCCAACGCGTGCATAGCTATTTCGCGCGCTTGTAGTTGAAGATCTCTCTTTTTTTGCGTACAAAATGCCAGCATTATTCTGAGCGGATGGATTTAACCTATTTATTTTAATCTAAAAGAAGCGATGTTGTGAGAGTTATGACGCGGAAATTCCCGTTTGACGATGACTGGAGAACGTTATGTGTGAACGGAGCGTTATAACGGTCCGCCAATGACGGAAAGTTGACGAACGTTGTTTTTATTTATTTTCTTTTGTTTTATTTCAATCTTCAACAGAATAACGCGATGCTTTTGTTAATAGGACGCGTTTTATCTAGTCCTGACGCGACACCGCGACGCGTCGTTTAATGTCTTCTGAGGGACGGTAGTGTGCGTTATTCAGAGAGACAGCGTCTGGCGTGCGTTCCTCAGAGGTTCAGTGTGTAGTGTGCTTTCTTCTGAGGGACAGCGTATAGTGTGCGTTCTTCTGAGGGACAGAGGGTATAGCGTGCGTTCTTCTGAGGGACAGCGGGTATAGCGTGCGTTATTCCGAGGGTCAGTGTGTGTAGTGCGCGTTCTTCTGAGGGTTGATGTTCTGCTGGCCGCTCGTGCTGGTTGTGATGGGCTGTATTCAGAGCATCAGATGCAAACCCAAGAGTTTCCGGGACAGTATCATGGTTCTGGAGGTGAACTCCTCCATCGACTCGAACCCCACCAGCATCGACGAGTCCTCCAGCGTTGTGCTGCGCTACCGCACGCCGCATTTCCGCGCGTCCGCCAGGGTACTTGTGCCGCCGGTGGCCGGTAAAGAGAGCTGGACGATCGGCTGGATCCAGGCGTGCAACCACATGGAGTTTTACAACAAATACGGATCCAAAGGGATGTAAGTACATCTGACACACAGCGCAAATGCTTTACATCACACCTTCTGCCTTTTACAGCTCAGCGTGATATGAATTTATGCGATGTACACAGATAATGGCATTTTACTACACGAGTACTGTTGAAACAACAGCTGTAGGACCTCTTAGTTTAAGCTTTGGTAAATGGTTAAGTAGGAAATGACAGAAAATATTGTTAATGTCACACATGTTGCATGCACAAACTATAATAGCAACAGTAAATAATGCAGAATGACTTGTGGCTAACTCCAATTCAAACCTTAAGTGTATCGTGCATTAATTGCACTTCAGTATTTAATTATATAATTTCAGCGTAACAAAGACAGCGTAACCAAAAATGATAATAACAATCACAGTTTATTATCAGCAATCAAGCAGTCAGAAAGCCTTCTGTCTTTATTGGTGCATTGCACAAATGCGCAAATTGAACCTGTTTAGATCATTTGAGAAGCTCAGATATGTAGAACACAATCAAAAGTCCCAATATCTAAACGTTAAAGCCAAACCAATATGACAATCGGACACGTGTGCATGTAGGACGGTCTTAAACCCGCTGATTGTGATTGTGTGCTCATTTGATCATATATGTGCGTGAGGTGACATTACATAGCCTGCATACCGTTTGAGGTTTCACTTGTCCTACTTCCTGTTGAAGAGACTACACTTTGCCCTATTTCCTGTATCAAACAAAAAATAAACCCTTTAGTGTCTCAAGATATCTGGAGGCTTCACATGCCCAGCCTCTGCATATTCCTGAAAACAAGCACAGAAATGAAGGTGCGTTTAAAATAAACGTCGGAAAGACTGATGTCAAACTTGCGAAAGCAGCCGTTGAAACATTAATACTTCATTTTATAATCATAAGTTTCACTTCCTTTGTAAGTCTGTGACATCATATCCTTAACAACAAGTCTTTGCATTTTACTTACAACTGCAATAAAGTGACACGTATACATTTACTGCAGATATCACTGCATGGGAACAGCTTTCTCTGCAATTTTCCATTAGCTATTTCCATTTTAAGCTACATGTACAGGAAAATGCCATCCCAGTCTTTATACAAATTATTTGTGTAATTTACTATCAATTTCTGAGCAAAAATTGTTTCTACACCAGTTTTGGACATTTCAGCGAACCCGAGTCCGTCTGAAGGATCTTTATGTTCAAACACGCTCACAGAATTGCCTGATAATGCTCCTGAATGATATTTCAGCTGCTGTTCTGGCCTGATAACGTTGGTCCTTTCGAACACTCACACACTCAGGAAACAGGAAAACACTCTCATATCTAGTATTTTTTGAGTCACGTTCTCTCTTTACCGTCTGAACTGTGTGTGTTCTGCTCATATCTCATGATAATATGAATGTCAGCCACGTTAAGATTTAATTCCAGATTATTATTTTACATCAAGGCCCAAGCGAAGTGTACATTTAAGGCAAGACGGACCAGGCAAATAATGTAAAAATGTTAGCTAATATATCTCACCATATTGCCCCCTGGTTGATTAATCAGTGCATTAAGGTCTTCTGAAATGTTATGCTTTTATATGTAAATGAGTGATTATCTAATGAAATATGCACTAATTTTCCTAATTAAAAAAATTTGTATCACTCTATAAACCAGAAAATACTGTCAAGAGACAGAAAACAAATATATATTCACGTGTTCATGAGTTCAGGAGTAAAATCTTATAATATAAATCAGTGAGAATGATATAGTATGAACAAACCCCTCAATAAAACACTTCAGAATTAAATTTGGTGTATTTAAGAGAAACTTATATGGACTGAAGCTAAATTATGCAAAAAGATAAAATACTTTTAACTAGACTTTTGCCTGTATCTTGCCTTAAATGGTTCATTTTCAGAGGTGAACTTTGTATTGTTTGAGATGTTTCCTGTGATGCATTGAGCTAAACCAATGTTTTTTTGAGACGAAAACCACATGTTAGTCAACGGTGGTTGTTTCCATTGGCATTAAAGTGAGTCGTTTCGTTCCAGAAAGATCTGATGTTGTCAGTGAATCGTGCCGTTTAATAAATCTAACATACCTATACAGCTATGCAAAATACCAGCAGTTATGTGTGATTATAAACTACGTGATATTAACCCCTTTATAGTAAGTTTGACTTTCATATGCATGTATTTCAAGTAGATAACTAAACATGTATGTTTTGATCTATATAAGCCATTAAATGAATATCTGATATATCTGATGAAAAGATATTCCAGTCAAACATAAAAGCTTCATACATCAAAGGAAAAAAGAAAGTTGAGTAAGCTGGATATTACATTCATTATATTAAAGTTTTTGAGGACATGTCAACATAATAAACCTTCCCAAAAACCTGACATTAGACATTAGTTAATATGAATACTGAGCAGTATTTCATGAGGGCATTTGGGTGCACACAGCATAAACTCAGGCACTCACACACTTGAAGGGTTTCTATTCTTATTCCCCTGATGATAATCAAAGCCCCTCGTGTGTTCATGTCATGTGGCTCTTTCCCATGATGCTCCGCTGCTGATGCGTGAGTTCTGGGAGAAAGGTCACGGTTTTCCTGCATCAGGGAATCGATAGGCTAGCAGCTCTGCGGTTTGTCCCGCCGTCACCCTCGTCTGTGCTGATTCTGCTGTACGGTGAAGGTCATTGAGAGCGCCGGTGCTCTCAGCATCGCTGCCTTCACTGCTTAAAGGCACAGATCACACTAATCAGACATCTGTGATCGTCAGCTCGCCGCCATGACACTTTAGATAGGCGTGACTGTCACGCGCAAGAAGATGTTATATTCACGCTGCTCATTTACACGAGGCGTTCAGAAACTGACAAACAATGAAGCAGATCGTAGTTCACATGACGCGTCATATATCAGGCTTTGTGTGTTGCACACATGCAGTTTATATCATTATTATCACAGATGTCAAATCTCATCCAAATAGCCGCATTACAGCCTTGGAAAAAATGGAGTAAATGATGACGGAACTTTCTTTTTTAGGTGAACTAATTATACACTAACTATACCCTTGTGAAAAAAGGAAGTACACTTTAGCACACTTTTATAAAGAGTACTTCCAAAATAATACACTTAGGTGGTAACTGAATGTAATGTAGTCAGGCACTTAAATGCATGGTAATTGCAATTAAATGTATTCTAGTTTAAATTTATATTAAATGCAGAACTTTAGAGTGCTTTGTGATCCAGTTTTATGCGTAATTTTATAATTCTGTAGATTTTATGCATCATCTCAACAAGCGGGCAGCCATCTTTAGAACTGTCTTTGAACTTCAGTTTTTTTTGTGGAAGCTCAATAGCATTGCTGTTGAAGAGTAATTAGAATTAACAAATGTTATCACATGCATTGTAGTGTTTGAAGCAGACGTCAGCGCAGTGGGAAGTTTCGAAAAAAGGCAGTTCATTTATAAAATCATACATCCTTTGCATGCTGTGAAAATACAAATGGAAGACAAAAGAAAACATTTTTGATAACCTAAAGCATACTTTAATGTCATTTTTATTTAAACTAGTATGTATGTATGTCATGTAGGTAAATATATTTGTAATTACACATTTGTAATTACGAAGCCGCAATTCAGTGAATTTAATTTTATTTTAATGTCTCTTTGTTGAAGTGTAACTATCCACCTTTTGTGTGGACATTTTAAATCATATGGTACAATACTTAAAATGTAATGCTTTAAAATGTAATTGCTTCGTAATATAGACACGTATTATTACAATGATATTTAACATGTCCGTAATATTGCTGGGGTCTGTGGAAATAATCAAGCTTTAGGGTTTATTTATATTATGTTCAGGATTATTTGTTAATACTTAAACACTTCTAAGGTGAAGGTTGATAGGTTTGTGCAATAATGTCACCTCACTGAACGCAGTATACTACTGTATATAGACATTTGAAAACAAAACCGAATAAATATTACAAAAAATAACAAAATTAGCATGAAAGCAAAAAATAAAATCTAATTCAATCTCGACACTATGTGTAAATGTACTTTAAACCTTTAATTTGGCATTATGTATATTCAAGCGTGTTAAGAAAGTCATGAAAGTGCCCTGTTTAAGTGGACCTTTATTTCATTATTATCATGCTAAATGCAAAAACAGATTTGTACAAATATAGCTTTAAGATCTGAAGTACACTACAAGTGCACATTCAATACAGTGAAGTGCACTTCATTTTCACGAGGGCAGAGATGTGCCGCATGAGTCAGATGATGATGCTGGTGGTCGCTGGAGCCGAAAGAGATGTGCGTGTTTGTTCTTTATCAGAGGTCTCTTTTGATGGACGCTCAGACTCACATCCCCAGTTCTATGTTTAACTTCCTCTAAGTGCTGGAATAAAAAGCATCTCTCGCCCTTGGCAACCAGTGTTCTGGTTTCTCTAGAGTCACCGCGCTTCATTCGACCCGAGCCCCTCACGTTTTCACGCTCTCATCCTCCGGTGTCTCCCGCAGGTCCAGCTGGGAGCTGCCAGACCTCAGAGAAGGAAAAATCCAAGCCATCAGCGACTCAGACGGCGTCAACTACCCCTGGTACGGCAACACCACCGAGACCTGCACCATCGTGGGTCCCACCAAGAAGGACACCAAGTTCACCGTCAGCATGAACGACAACTTCTACCCCAGCGTGACGTGGGGCGTCCCGGTGAGCGACAGCAACGTGCCCATGCTCAGCAGCATCTGGAGGGACCAGAGCTTCACCACCTGGCTGGTGGCCATCAACCAGGCGTCCGGCGAGATCCTGGTGCTGCAGACGGTGCGCTGGCGCATGCGTCTGCACATCGAGGTGGATCCGGACAAGCCGCTGGGACAGAGAGCCAGGCTTTGCGAGCCCATCTCCCAGGAGCAGCCGCAGGTGCTGGGCAAGAACGAAGCCATCCCGCCCAACGCCATGGTCAAACCCAACGCCAACGACGCTCAGGTGCTGATGTGGCGTCCGCGGACGGGCGAGCCGGTGGTGGTCATCCCTCCCAAACACTGAGACCAAAACCGGTCAGGAATCACTGTGCTAAACGCCGCTGCAAAAAGACAAAGTTGGGAATACTGCGTCTCGGAAAGAGCGTTCACGCTGCCTTAAGTTTACATTGCTTCCACTGCAAACGTTTCGCCTTAAACCAAGTGAAATGCAGTAAACCTCGCGCGTTCTACCTGTCTGTAGATTTGCACTGGATGTGTCCCAGTTAGTCGCGGTCTAACGGGACCGCGATGACCGCCGCACGCCCAACCAAACGAGGACACGGTCATTATGCATTCAGTGTTTTCAGCAGGAGCTTCAGTGTTTTAGTTTTCTGTCAACCAGCCACTTCCAGTGTGTTTTACAAGAGCCGAGAGTCCAAAAATATATATCTTTTCTACTACATGTGAGTTTGCCGTGTCAGTCAGTGTCAAGACGTCGTGGCCAATCGATAGAGCGAATGCGCAAAAACCATCCCTTCTCCCGGTGTTTGAATGAGACGCGTGTGTGCGGCGACAGGGGCACTGAACGCTGCATCTGCTCTCAAATCGATCTGCTCCTCAAATCAAACACCATCAGCAGAAGCTGAAGGGAGAAACGTGTTGTTCCCGAACGAACGCGTTGAGAAAGCACGTGTCCAGGCCACAATTCTGCACAAGAACTAGACGTTATTTTCATGGCAGTGCTACAGATATGAGCGTAACGTACCTCAAAAGTTGGAAATGATTTTTAGCATTTTTTGAAAGAGCTGCTCACCAAGGCTGCATTTATTTGATCGCAAATGCAATAAAAAAGCAACTGTTTAATGTGTGAAAAAGGGAAGAAATTAATACTTTTATTTAATAAAAGAGACAATTTCTGTTTCAAATAAATGCTGTTTTCTTTACTTTCTATTCATGTGTGAATCCTGAAAAAAGATGTATCATGGTTTTCTACAAAACTACTGATAATAATCATAAGTGTTTAGAATATAATTAGAATACAGATTTCTGAAGGATCCCGTGACGCTGAAGATTAATATTAATGAAAGACACTAACGGCTGACAGTAATGCTGACAAGTCAGCTTTTTCACAGCAATAAATTACATTTTAACAAGTCAAATTTTATTTTATCAAATAAAAACAACTATTCTAAACGTTAATATTTCACAGTTTTTCCTGTATTTTTAAAAATAAATGCAGACTTGGTGAGCAGAAGAGACTTCTTTGAAAAATCTCAATACGTTCCAAACTTTTGACCAGTAGTGTGTAAATAACGCGTTTTTATAATATATTTTTTTGCATTGCAGTGTTGAACATTTGAAGGCGGATCTGCTTGACATTCGTGCAAATGACAATTAAGCACAATTTTTATCCATTCTGCAACTCAAGATAAAATGCACTTCAGCGCTTCCTGATGCCATGTGTTATTGACCCATCGAAGGCCTTATTACACTGAGATGTGATTGTGTTGACGGACAGATGAGCGTTGATGTGATTCAGTCAAACGCTGACCAGCATTTATACGCGCACAAGGATCCAACACCACGACTGACACTGAGCTTTACGTCCATCTTCATCAGCGCTGGACGGCCAGAGACTCGTGTGTGTTTCATTTCATCAGACGCTTAAGTTAATCTTGTGTGTTTGATCTGCTCACGTGATGCGAGTCTGCAGGTGTGTGTGTGTGTGTGTTTGGACGCGTATACACAACATTACCGAAGAACTTTAGTTCAGACTTCTGATATACTTCCGGCAGACTTTTATTTATCACCAGATCAAAATTAAATGTTTGTGTTCAAGTCAAAACTCTCACATCCTGCTGTGAACAGACACATTACGACATCTTACAGACAATAAATTCATAATAAATCCTCCAATCATTTAGTTCTGGATATGAAATAGTAACACTGAATCCCTGCAGCTCCATTAGCAACATGTTTATACTGGGAGTGTGTGCGAGAGAGAGCGAGTGTGTGTGTGTGTGTGTGTGCGTGAGGCGTCAGACTCGTTTTTCGCTTTCTCTTTTCAGAAGGTACGATGGGATTTCGGGCCGTTTTATAGCTTGACAATAATACTTGAAAAACAGACGTGGGAAACATTTCAAACTGTGAAGATGCACATTGTGAGAACGAAACGTTCAAAGACAGCTGAATTTTTCATGAAGAATACAATAAAACTGTGAGATTCAGCACAGTCTCTTGTCTTTGATTCAGTGTGAATGTGACTCTGCTGCATTTTGTTTGTTTTTCATCTTTTATGTGCTTAAAGGTCAAATATGAATATTTATTATTATATAAATATTAATAATACTCTGATGAAACCAGTGAGAGATACAAGAGTTATAAAGACGTCTACAACCACCGAGAGCACGTAAACACAACAGCATGAACGAGAGAGATTTATCATGCTATTTTTTAATCATTAAGTGTCATTAAGCGCGAAAGCTATATTTTTATTGAAAAACCTAAATAGTTCACGTTACTTTAAGGATATTAAATGATGCTGTTGTGCAATGGTATTTATTTTCAGGGGTAAAAGAATAATACCTTTATTCATCAAGGCGTTAAATTGATCGTAAATATATTTTACAATGATACGAAAGATTTCTATTTTAAATAAATAGTGTTCTTTCAAACTTTCTATTTGTCTGTGAACCCTAAGAAATAAAACATTATGGTTACCACTAAAATATTGTTTCTTAAGCAGCAAATCAGCATATTAAAACGAAAAGATCTAAAAGATCATGTGATGATGAAGACTGGAATAATGAAATTTAGGTTTGATGACAAGAATAAATGATATTTTACAGTATAGTCAAATAAGAAAACAGTGGTTTGAAACTGTAATAATATTTAGCTGTTTTTACTGTACTTTTGATCGAATAAATGCCACCCTAGTGTGCTGAAAAAGAGACCTCTTTCAGAAACATTAACCAACTTTAATAGTGCAAATGCATTTGAAGTGATTCATTAGAGTCACAAGGATCTTGCCGTATTCTCACTGTAAGCAGATGATCTGCAGACGGTTTCCTCACAGTCTCCAGTGGATTTAAGAGCGCTTGATAATGGAGCGTATTATCCCGTTATCCGTGGATGAAGACGAGGCTTAAACAAAGCAGCCGAGAGATTAACAGACTCAATCCCAGACGCAGACACTCCAGTGGCACGATGGGATTGATCTCCAGACACCCGAACTCCGATCATCTGCAAACAAGATCAAAATACGAACTAGACAGTGACTGAAGAAGCAGACGCTCTCAGAGCTGCGGGCGCGTTCGTCTGCATTCACTGCTATATTTACACCGCACCTGTCTCAATCTATAAACACGTACTATAATCTGTAAGATAATAATATAGACAGACGCCAGACACTCAAAACCTCTTCTAATACCTGAGGAACTAGAGGACGATGCTGGTCAACGCATACTGATGTAGTGAAAGGTCAGAGGACAATGAGCTCGACACACGGTGCCTCTCAAACCCGGTAACAAAGGATCAGTTGAAGCTGGTTTTGATGTCTATTTGAGTGTGGTTTCAGCGACCTCTTTGTTTTTCAGATTGAAGAAGATTCACTGTAATGGTAACATACGCTAATGACAGCTGGACCAATGAGCTGTGAGCAAACTGACGTCTTTGAGCTCACTGCGAGAGCGTTTAAGAGATGAAGGCTTCTGCTGCTATTTATTTGATAAATGTGTGCATATAATAAGCAATTATATTTTGATGTTAAATTTAAATGAATGTTAATGCAAATATAACAATGTAAAATATTATATGACATATATATGTATATGGTACAGTAACGGGGCCGTAGAGGAAGATTCTTACTTGAGTGCTTTTGTTTAGATGTAAATTGTGAAAGTTAATGCATTATTTGTTATTTGCTCTTTCTTATATTTGTTGTACTGCTTTTGTTTGCATGCGTGACTTTGCTTTGGGACCTTTATAAAACTTTGGCTTGACTTTTCTCAGAATTGAGGTTGCTGACTTTAAACAGGTGCCCAGTCATTTTTTTTTTTTGACCAATTCCAACAAATCATACATTATGAAATGGAGAATTTGAAATTAAAAATAACTAATTTTTGAAAATTTGCTCATTGTGACTCAGGTCTCACACACTCACACACACACACACACACACACACACACACACACACACACACACACACACACACCTTATTCTTCCAAGGCAGAACTAGTCTACGACTGATTAATTAGTCTTTCCACCATTTTCCTGAACGCAGAAGCCTATGGATAAACGTCTGGTTCGTTAGAAGCTACAGGTAAATAACGAGGAGAATAACAATGTAAACTGAGAAACTGTTTGCACTACAGTATAATACGTTAGTATAATATATGGAATTTCAAAATATAAATATACACAACGCTTAGAAAAGACTGGAAAGTAAGAAAATGGCTTGTAATTTACATTTAGGATTTACAGTTTTGCACCCTCTTACGGAAGATGACTTATATATACATGTTTTATGAACACCCCTGACACCTGGACTTCCTGCCAGCATCGAGGCTGACTCTTGAGGTGCCCGTCTTCTTGACTATTCGACATGGAGCCGTACCCAGTGTTGGTCCGAATAAAGTTGTTGAGGCCATCGAAGCCTTGATTACAGAGAAATTCCATATAGGATTCAATATATGGAATTAGGACACACCAATATTCAATATCAAACAGCAAAACGAACCATTTTGTACAGCTGGACGCGGATGAGACCGGAAGCTATACCCATAAAATTTACCACTGGCTCCGAAAAGAATAGCGTGTCGTAAGGTAAAACCGATAGCACTATGAACCAGTTTGTTTATAATTAAGATGAACACATTTAAATAATGTGGCAAGATGCAACAATTTTTTTAATATCAGTTAAACAAGCTGTTTTGTACGAAAATAACTGGATGAGACCCACAGTTTTGAGCCCAATGCGAGTGATTCCACCGATACTGTGCTTTGTGTCTCTGATATTCTCTTTGAGGAAACCATAAAGTTGGACTGTGATAACTGAGAAACTCACATCAGAACGGCCTGACATTAATAAAACTTAATCTTGTTTTCCTGGATCTGACTCTTATTATCGACAGGGATTTACAGAGATGATGGAAAACAAGGGCAGGATTATTGAGGTGCATCTTCATCATCATCATCATCATCATCATCCTCAGTGAATCTGCTGCAGGATCCACCTGTTCTCGGTTAAATACTACAAATGACCTACTGCCCTGTGCTTGTTAAATAACACCAGAGTCAGTTATAAGTGACAGATGACATTATAAGTGACAGGTCTGTGCTTAACAGTAGTATTTCAAGTATAAATAAATTTCACTAAGATTGACTTATGCTTTCACTGGTTTCACTCATTCATTCAGTAATGCAAATGAATGAATTTCACTATATTTTATTAATCAGCCGTAATATTTAAATATTTCCTTAATTATGCCATGATTTATTTGAGTGCAGGTATCCAACCCGTTTCATTGCACGACATAAACATGTCATTAACTTGATGAAAATAAAGAACAAAAATGAGATGTATGGTCAACAGGGCATGTGTTTATTTTTCAACGTGAAGTTAAAACAGAAGAAACTGAGCTGATCATAAAAGAGGAGGACATCAGCACATATTAAGAACTCATTCAATCTTGCGCGCACACTATAAAACAACAGCAGATCAGATCAGCTGAAGTCAGCATCCTCCGATCAACTCCTCCAACTGCTGAACGTCTGAGGCGACGGCCTGGAACACATCAGCAGATGTGAATGTGTGAGCAGAACTCTGACGGATGTGTGTGAATGACACAACACTTACTGGTTGGTGCTGGGGTTCCCAAAACCTCCAAAACCTACGAACAAGACACAACGAGAGAGTCAGACTTCAATAATGACGGGTGAAAGCGAAGCAGTGGAGAGGTCGGGAGTGGGTTTATCGCTGTAACTAGGTAACGTGCGACACTCTGTGAGCAGCACTCGAGTCTGTCTGCAGAGGATAGATCACAGGAGATGTAGAGAATGTGAGGGCAGAGAAGATAAGAGCCCATGACAAACAGTCACGACTCCAATACTGGAAACTCAAACTGAAAATAGAATTAAATCTCTTAATGCTTTGCACTGAATGAAACGAAGCTGCTTATATTATAAATATTACATGAACAAAAAAGATCTTGTTAATGTACTAAAATGACTTTATTTTGTGCCTTTGTATTAAAATCTGAATTTAAATTGTGTAGGTGGTGTTTCTTGAAATAAAGTCTAGGTTGAAGTATTACAACAAAAAAAAAAGCACAAACTACAACAACTGAAAATAAGTACATAACTAAATAAAAGTTTCCTTTAAAAATATTAGAAGAATAACCTAATAATAATAATAATAATGATAAAAGACTAAATTAAATTGCCAAACTAAATTTTGAAAACTAAGATTAAAAAGAAAACAATTCAATTTCTGAATATTGAATGAAAAAAAGGTTGCTTTGTGTGTTTTGATTATTTGTCTGACTTTTGGTTTGCTTGAAATTAGTGGTCAAAATTTATTGCATCCAAAATAAAAGTCTGTGTACTGTGTATATTTATGTCGGCCTATATATGAATATACACACATGCACGTATATATTTAAGAAAAAATAAATAAATAAAAAAATTATATATAATATATATATAAAAAGTACATTTAAATACATGTACATATTTTTCAAAATATACTGTATGAGCGTATATTTATATACACCGTACATAACTGAAGGAAAAAACTTTTATTTTAAATGTGATTAAATCGCGATTAATCATTTGACAGCACTAGCCAAACTCAATCTGAATATGACTCTTGAATCTGAAGCCTGTAAAACCTTTGGCTTAACATGATTTAGAATATTACCACACATATAAGTTATGACTTGTATAGTTTTGTAGATGACAAAAGAAATCTAGTGTAGTTTGAATGAGTGTGAAATCTGTTTTGATCACTGATTACACTGAACCAGAAGAACGCAGCATGTTATGGGCTCTTACGCTGGTCCTCCTGTGACTCACCTCCAGACGAGCCGAAGCCGGAGAAAGCACCGCTCTGAGTGCCGAAACCCGGCGGGGGCTGCTGCTGCTGTTGCTGTTGCTGCTGCTGCTGCTGCTGTGCCAGACTGCCGAAGGACGGCGCTGCGTTTGAACCCGCTAGAGAGCCGAAGGACGGTGCACTCTGCGGAGACGCGAACCTGAAACACACAGTCACAAGCATGCGTCGTGTCAGAGCGTGAACATGTGACACAGATGGCAGCGGGTTTATTTGGGCGAGTTATGCGGAGTGGCACAGGTGCGGCGCGACACACAGGATTAGATCACAGAACATCACTAAAATACCACACACCTCTGACCTCATCCTTCATAACACCGATCAGATTTACTCGTTTACTAGACCCTATAACTGTAGTTGTTTCAGAATTAAAGGGTTAGTTCACAAAATCCAAAATTATTTTATTAATTGCAGACGCTGAAGAGATTGAATCCTATTTTTGCACAAAAAATAATTCTTGTTATGGACTATTTTAATGATGTCCCTATGACCTTTCTGGGTTTTGATCATGTCGGTTGCATTGCGTTCTATGCAGAGTCAGAGAGCTTCAGAGGATGTGATGTCAGAGGATTTCATCAAACATCTCAATTTGTGGTCTGAAGGTGAACAAAGGTCTTCTGGGTTTCAAACAATATGAGGGCAAGCAAGCAATTAATGACAGAATTTTTATTTTTGAGTGAACTATCCCTTTAAGCTGCCATTTTCTCTGTTTTAGTAAGAAACCAAGTGACTTGTATCATGATCTTCTCAATTGTTTCACATGCTTACATCTGTTCTGTTGCTCATGATCTTTATCCCGGTTCTTGGTTTTATTTCTGTCCTTTTGCTGCGTTATTCCAGTCACTGACAAGCTCTTCCTATTCAAATAATAGGAAGGTTTTGTTCGTTTCATTCTGCTCATGATTGTCCTCACAAATTATGATCAATATCCATCCGTCATTTCACTGGATTCACAGCAACACTTCAAAACATACTTTCTGCGCTTTTAACTTTCACTGGAGAAACAGGCCAGATAGGTTTTTGTCTTCATGTGCCAAGTAATTATCTGTCAGCGTGTGTTAGGTGATGTTAAAACTGTTCAAAATCATTTCAAAATCAGATGTTTTGTGAACTCTTTGGGGCTGAAAAGTTTTGGTTTTGCAGACTTTCAATGGATGGACAAAAACGAGCATAATGCATATACAAACGTGAAATATATTTCTCTTCTATTAGACCTGCTTGTTCAGAAAATCTACGGATGGTCTTGTCAAAACATTTTAGAAAAAAATTCCAGTTGTCATTGTCTTTAGTGAATTGAGAGTCAATATTGTGAAAACGGTCATTTGGAGCGTATATAAGCTGCGCCAAGCGCATATATCCACTTTAGAAATATAATCGTGTATAACTTTCACTTTATCTCCATGCAATCACACGTTCATAATGGTGTTGAGAAGCTGAACATACAGCAGCCTTTGCTGATCTGTGACTGGAGACTCCTGATCTCTCTCACAGCCTGTAATCTCCAACACACGCAGACACACACACACACACACACGTAATCTCCGCATAACCTACATCCTGCATCATTTCTGACAAACACGCTCATGTGAGCTGCTGCTGGAGATGAAAATGACAATAATCCAGCATTTCATTTCCTCATTCTGAGCGTCTGCACACAGATGTCACAACAAACCGCTCGACAACTTCATCTGATCAACTCGAGACACAAACTACATGCACACTCATCTATTCTGCTGTCTAACATGAACAATAAAACACAGCTCTGATCCTATTTAAGTCACGCTTTCATAGCATGCGCTGGGCATATCTGGTCTTTTTTGCTTTCCTAACAGTCTTCTTTCAGACTAGTGGAAAGGAAACGGCCAAAATACACAAAATATTGAAATCTGTAGATTACCTCTTTAAAGGTGGTGAGTTCGTTTCCTCACTTCAGCAGAACAGACATGCTCCCAAACTAATAGTTTTATTCCCTTTCTATATTCTAAAGGCTTGCTCATATTATTGGCACTGATTTATGCAGCATTTTACTCTTGAAAACATGATGAATGTGTGTTGATTTGACAGATTCACAGTGCAGTCACTGTATTGCACCGGACGAGGCAGCGGAGACTCACCCGAATCCACCGACGTTGGAGGCTGTGGTTCCTTCACCGAACACCTTCCCCGAAGAGGAGCCCAGCGGACTGCTGAAGGAAGGGGCGGAGCCAAAACCCGCTGACCCGCCGAACGCCGGAGACCCGCCGAAAGTCGGGGGACTGCCAAAGACTGGTGCGCTCCCGAAACCAGCTGAAGAACATCAGAGCAGAAGCACACGCATCAGCATCAATTCAGACAGGAAAACAGGAAACGCACCGCCATTGTTCAGTAAAGAGTCGCTCACTGAGCACTCTGAAATTACAGACAGCTGAATAATTTAGTGAGTCATGTCATTGAATTACATTTTCTGGATCGCCGACATTAAAGTAAGTGCTTGTTTGGTTTGAGAAAAGATTCAAGCTGCATGTAAAAGACAATTTTGACTAACTAATCATTATCAATTTTTTTTATATAAAAATAGAACAAATAAAAAAAAAAACACAATAAAAAATACATAATAAAATAATAGCAATAAAGAAAAAAAAACAAATTAATTTATTAAAATTAAAAATAATTAAAATAATAAATGAACAACAATATAAATCAAAATGACAAGCAAAACAACAATAGAATTAAACTAAATCAAATAAAAATAATAATAATTATAAAAATGAAATATTCTAAATAATAAAAACATAGTAATAAAATATCCATTTTACATTACAGTGTCCATCACATTGTGTGGCGTGTGTTTGACCTGGTTTGGTGGGTGTAGAGAACGATCCGAAGCCCTGTGCGGCTACAGACCCTGCGCCGGAGCTGAATGAGCCGCTGGGTTTCTGTTCACCAAACGAACTACTGCCGAAACTAAAGCCCTTTGCACTGCTGTTCCCAAACAGGTTAGATGGACCTAGAGGGAAACAAACCACACAAGAACCTCAGCGCTAATGCATAAGACGGATAACAATTTCACTGTGCGAAAAATTATTAGTATTTTTTTTTTCTACTATATTTTCCTATGATGTTTGTCTTCATAATTAATTTGTGTAATGCAGCCCAAATGTTGACGCAATGAAAGAAGACATGGTTTCAGTAACGCAGTAGTGTGTGCTTTTGTGTCGAAGCAAAAGCACTTTATTTGGCTTTCTGAAAGCAGATGCAGTTAGGAATCATTAAGATTACTTACAACAGCAGAATCTAGATGTTTGAATCTGTACAACGCATCTCAAATATGAGCTTGAACTGCTGGTAAAACTAAGGACATTATTAACTGTCTTTATATTTACTTTGAAAGCTGAACTCACGATTATAGAAAGGGGAGTTACATTTCCAACAATGCGCTTGTGCCGTTCGGCTCACAATGGGTCAGCTGACCAATTAGAGCAGGCTGTGTTTGTCAGAAGGAGGGGCTTTATAGAAAATGACTGGTTTGAGAGAGGCGGGGCATAAATGAGTTACAATACTGTATAACATCTGAAAAATGTGTTTTTTGAATATTAAATTCTGAATATTTCTGTTACACCAAATACACAAAATAATGATAGCATTATCCCTTTAAGAATGTTTAGTTTTAGCTATTTTAGTACATAAAGTTAAACTAAAAAGACTCTTGATAAATTTAAGCTTATGTATATTCAGTCAACATTTGTTGTACTTTTTTTAATGTTTTGAGGTTAATACAAAAGCCCTGGTAAATACCCGTGTGCGCACCTGTATTAATAGGTTGACCGAATCCACCTGCAGCCGGTGTTCCAAACGGGTTTTTGTTGGCAGCGTCTTCACTGGGTTTTCCTCCAAGACCACTGAAAAACCCTGATCCTGATGAAGGGTTTCCAGTGTTCGAGCCGAACATACTTCCACCAGACTGAGCCTAATCACAAAATAACATCACGTCCATACTTGAGATTCACGTTTTTCAACCACAAAAAAACCCGCAATAAGTATACTCAACTACATTACTGGGTGTTCAAAGGAATAGTAACCCAAAAATGAAAATTGCCCTATAATTTACTCATCCCCAAGCCATCCTAGGTGTATACAAGTTTCAGATGAACACAATCAGAGTTAAAAAAAAAAAAAAAATCCTTCCAGGATAGTTGAGTCCGGGCTTCTTGGCAGACCTCTGACTCGACATGACGTAAGCCACATTTGTAACAAACTCAGAAAATAGTCAAAAATAAGAATAATATATAGTAAAAAAAAAAAAAAAATAATAATAAAAAAAAAGTCTAAAGAACGAATGCACTTACGTCATACGTAAATAAAAAAAAACTCAACTTGTCTGAAAGAAGAAAGTCAAAGTAAAATATGAGGTAATTTAAATTTTTGAGTGAACTATTCCTTTAAACTGCTTCACAAATGTTAATAAACTATTAAATACAATACTTCAATGCTTCAGTAAAGGGATTTTTAGACTACAGCAAAACCAGTCTGCTGTATTTGAACAGGTTCGAGAGTGAAAACTCTATATAGAAACAATATGTAATTCTGTTGACTCAAAACACATTGCAGTTCCAGCCTCCACGGCTTGCTGATGAAACTGTATCTGATGTAACTGTACACACACACACACACACACACACGAATAACGTTCTTTAGTAGATGAAGATGTTTTATAAAGGACTGTACCTGGCCAAACACGCTGGCTCCACTGGCCTGCTGTCCAAACACTGATGAGGCGGAAGGGTTGCTGCCAAACACTGAGCAAAAAAAAAAAAAAAAAAAAAAAAAAAAAAAAAAAAAAAGTTTGAGAAAATCAAATATGAAACTGTGTGCTTATTCTTTAGCACTAGATGAAACCAGACTCAAAAGTAATAAATGCATGTTAATATTCACAAGCATGCACCTTTCAAAGAAATTCTACAAATGTAGAGTAAACTGGACTAATAATTAAATTTTTTTGTAATAGTGCATGCAATAAGGACGATGAGTGTTTGTGGATCGAGTGGCAGGAATGCCTTGGACTTTTGTCTGACTGAAGCATTGACTTTGAACATGCAGTAGAATCATAAATTAAAAAATAATCAGTGAAAGTCGAGATGAGACGCTGTTATGAAAAACATCAGGACAATGCATGTTTATACCCCAGGATCATTCTCAATATTAATAATGTACAATTATCTATAAATCTATGCAAATCTTACAAATTTTTTACTATACAAAAAATCAGAATTGAAAAAAAGTAGGGCGTTTTCTTTGTTCAAATGTTTCTTTGTATTTTTTGTATCAAGTTTTGTGCAAGCAACAAGGAAGATGTGCATTTGATTAACTTGCATTTTGAGCTTGAAACGTTGACTTTCAATGCTCTCTTTGTGCTGCTCTGTTTGACTAATTCAGTGAAGTTTAGTTTGTCTCAAATGTCATTGATTATCCAGAAAATCGGAACATAATATGCAGGCTAAGGTCAACCAGACAGATATATTTGCAGCATTACAATCAGCACATTCTATAATTTAGCGTGGCTCTAAATAAGCAGAGCATAAACAGGTGTGAACCAGGCATCTTACAGCGTCACGTAAGCTCAAGGGTCAAAGGTCAGAGACTCAGCTGCTTATAATGTGGATGTCTCAGGATCTCTGAGAATTCATAGGAATGGGAGAAATCCTTGCCTAAGGACACGCCTGACACTGCTGTACATTCCAGTGCTGGACAATCACAACCACGGCCCTGACACACATGAACAAAACTCAACTACTCCCGTAAACACACACACTAGATGTCAACACGTTTAATAACATCTAGTGTCTGTCTTCTACAATTACCATTTATCTGCTTTTCCACCATCATAAACACACCGCTCTGAGCATGGAGAGAAAGGTCAGTAAAGCAAACTCGGCAACCTCTCAATGCTTTTACTTATCAGATTAAAAATGTGTATTTGGTGGGAAAATGCTCATCGTATATACAGTAGTGTCCAAAAGTTTTCTAATAATTTTGTACTTTGCATTTTCAGTTCAGGCCATTCACATGGGGTGGTGTTAGAGTTTATACAATCCATTTAATATGACTACATAACAATAATAGTAATTATCCATTAAGATAAATAAATGAACAATAAATAAATTTTTTTCTTATTATTATATATATATATATATATATATATATATATATATATATATATATATATATATATATATATATATATATATATATATATATATATAACCAATAATAAAAAATATTACTACGAATAATACCATTACATTTTTTAACATAATTATCATCACCATTTTATAAATCAACACTAATATTTATGGATGACTTATGAATGTATTCACTTTTAAGCAGTAAAGCATCAGGTTTAGATTTTCGTTGAAAACTGAAAAGAAAGCTTTTCTTCTGTTGACAATATTATTGGTTATCATTACAAATTAGGGAAGATGTTGACATGTTAAGTCGTCAAATGCACATTATAACTGACTCAGATATGAGTTCATATGGAGAAGAGTATACTGTAAACAGTTCTGAGATACTAAAAAGACTGAATCATGAGTTGCTCATGAAAACAGTGCTGCATTTCAAACGGTTAAGAGAGGAGCTAATTTCATTCGCTTTTTTTTGGCAATTCATAAGTTGTGGTTCTTATTTCATTGCCTGTGATTCCTTGCATAGTTTACATACAGTATCAAGGCATCGTCAGGTCAACAACTGATGCATTCCTGTAGCGCCAAACAGTAAAGCATGGCACGATCAAGGTCATGAGTTCAATTCTCACGGAAAGGGGTTAACTGGTACAATGGATCTTACCTTGAATGAAAAGTAAGTGGCTATAAATAAAAGTGTCTAAAAATAGATAAATGCATTTGTTGTGGAAGTGCTGATTTCACAGCACAGCAAATCATAACAGTAAGAGCTATTCAGCACACAGGGTGAAAGAAGCTCATTTTGTTTCAGCAACTTCACAAACATGGCTGCACAATAATTTTATATTCACAATTTTGATAATTAAATTGTAAAAGGCTTCAACTGAATTAATTAAATACACAGCCTAGTGGATGTGCTGTGGGCTTCACAGTGAGCGGGTGGTGTAACATCAAGATGCTCTGTATAAATGTGGGACAATCCCTCTGGGGTTAAGAGTACTGATCTGCTGAAGGCTCATGTCATGTACCTAAAGCATTTCTAGCCTTTATTAGTACTGTAAAGGATATAAATAGTCTTTTTAACCTGTAGTACAGAATGTCGCTTGCACACAACCTGCACATGCAATAAAGAGCCGTTTCATTGTGCACACGTGATAAAAAAAAATCTATTTTGTACTGTGGACTGAAAATATAAGTTTTAGATAAGGTTATATTTAATCTAAGCATCCACAATTGTGTTCCGAAGACCAACAAAGCCTTTACGGGTTTGGAATGAAATGGGGATATGTGATTGATGACAAAATTTTCAATTTGGGGTGGACTAACCTTTTAATGGAGAAAACTACTTTTAAGTTGGTAAATGGTAATCTCCCCCATTATCCAAGTCACAACAGAATCAAATATAATAGTCAAATGGGGGGATATTGAAAATAAATTAAAGCAAAGATGAAATTCATGCTAAATGAAATTCAAACTCACATTAGACACTTTTAACATTGAATAAAGCACATTAACACCTGACATTATTACTGTCATAGTTTACTTGTATATACTTTACTTTTATAATACCAGCATCTTACTCTTCTCTGTTGGAATTTGTCCAAACTGCAATAAAAAAAAAAAACCCACCTGGTTGAGCAAAGCCGAATCCAGAGGAAGATGCTGTGGTGGTGTTGCTGCCAAACATGGATCCCTGCCCAAAGCCTGAGCTGGACTGTCCAAAAACAGGTGCACTGCTCTGGCCAAAGAGCCCAGCACCAGTACTGGCTGCAGAGTTGGTGGAGCTGGCTCCGAAAGAGAAGGAACTGGCACTGTTTGTGCTAGAGGATCCAAACAGTCCTCCTCCACCGCTGTTTGAGGCTGATGTGGTGGTGGCTGGCGCTTGATGCCCAAACCCGGAACTTGCACTAAACGCCGGCTGACCAAAACTGAAGCTGCTAGCAGAACCAGAGGCCGCTGGCTGGCCAAAACCTGCACTGGGACTCTGTCCGAAAGCAGGCTTTCCAAAGCCAGAGGTGGTAGAATTGGCACCAAAGACGTTAGAACCGAACCCGGTGGTCGGAGCGGTTGAAGTGGGTTGTCCAAAGGCTGGGGTTGGAGCTGCACTGGTGGTGATGGCTGCAGATGGGGCAGAGGTAGTGGCGACACTGGTGAGATTTATGCCTTCTACAGTCAGACTCTCTGTGCCACTCAAAGGTGGGGCAAAGATTGAGCCTGGTTTCTCAGATGTTGGAACTGTGGATGGGGTGGCTGCTGGCGTCTCTTGGGGCACAGGAGTGGCTGCGGAAGTGCTGGTGGTCTCTGGAACAGGATCAGACACTGGAGGCTCAGAGACAGGTGCAGGAGGCTCGGAGACAGGTGCCGGTGTCTCAGATGGTGGGGTAACTGATGGAGGTGGTGTGGATGAGACCTCAAGAGTTGGAGGAGTTGGGGGCTTGTTGGAAGGTGCTGTGGTAGGTTCAGTACTAGTGGGAACAGCGGCTTCAGTGACTGGTAGGGCTGACGGAGCACTTAAGGTTGGTGGTTTAGGACTGTGTTCCACTGGTGGTTCTTTAGATTCTGTATCAGTGGAGGGAGCCGGCTCAGCTGAAATTGTTGTTTCTGGCTGAAGAGATATTGTTGGAGGAGTTTGCGTCTCTGAGAGAGGTGCTCTCAACAGACTGCCGAAAGAAGCGGCAGGTGGTGGAAAGGAGGATGTTGAAGGAATGGTGAAACCTGCTTTTACTGAGGGAGCATTTCCCTCCTGTGGTTTAAAGGTGAATGAAGATGAGCCAAATGCTTGTGCCGTGGTTGTCTTTGGAGCCTCTACTACAGTGCTTGTTGATTCCGAAGAACTTCCAGTTTCTGAAGGCTTGATTTGTGCAGAACTGAAAGCAAATCCTGTAGATCCATCGCTAGGTTGTCCAAAACTGAAACCCAAGGCTGTTTTGGGGACTTCTTTCCCTTCCTCACTTTGGCCCACTCTTAAGCCAGAAAAGGAGCCGAGAGTTTCTCCAGCATTGCCCTGGACTTTGGGAACTTGAGGGAGTTTAGATTGCTCAGGAGGTGGTGTAGAAGAGCTCACGCTCTGTGCGGGAGATGGCAGTTTTGGAGTGAAGGAAAATGGCTCCTCAGACCCCACAGCACCAAACGTCATCTTTGCTCCTGTGCTGCTTGCAAAAGAGAACTTGCCTGGTAGACTAGAACTCTTTGCTATTTGCAGAAGAAAAAAAGAAAAGAAATTTAAGAGCCCAATACCAATAAGCCAAACAGTAAGCCATTGTAAGATCCAGAACCTGCAGAGTATCTCACATGTTCTGCAATGAATTTGAGGGATATTTGGGGGAATTGTGCTAACTGGATTTGGGTATCATAAAATTAGCAAAATTAGCAAAAATTAAGTACACACAAAAGGTGCAGAAAGATTACAATGGTCTAAATCAGTGGTTCTTAACCTTTTTGACTTCAAGGCCTTCCTTGGCCACAACAATTTTGCTAAACCCTGGCCCTTTTATATTGTAAAAAAAAAAAAAAAAAAAAAAAAAAAAAAACACACACACACACACATATACATATATATATATATATATATATATATATACACACACACACACACACACACACACACACTTTTAAGCCCATTTGGAAGAAATGTGGACATTTCTGCAGATTCTTTCAGGCACTTCAGGCCACTGGAATGGCACTGAAAACCTTGACATTTTCTAACAAAAAGCAGTGTTAATCTAAAATATAGTAAGAAATAAAAAAAAATTTGCCTTGCGAAATTACATGAGATACATATGGAGATGATACCTTGAGCATTGTTGGTGTCCTGTGATGGAGGGGCGAAACTGAACCCTGATGACCTATGAAACAGCAGATTCTGCATTTAAACCATATACTAGTGTTCATATTCATATGCAAACAATATAAAAGACATGCAGAATATTCCAGTACATCAAAAATGTTGCTGAAAAGCCACTAACAATGGAGTAGAATCAGAGTGAACAATCTTATGAATAATATAGACTAGATCAAGATAACCACTCATAATGAATAACTACGAACACCTGAGATGATCATTGTAATTTGAGGTGGTTTATTGTAATGATGTTGAGTAACTTACGAAGGAGTAAATGAAAAGCCTTTTGAGTTCTTTTCATTGATGGATGAAGATGCTCCTGCGTCTGTTTTAGCAGCTCCTCCTGTAACAGCCCACACAGAAACAAGCTCATTACGACACTCAAAACAAGCATTACTCCACAGGTACTAGAGTATAAAAAAAGTAGTAGTTCTACTTCATACAATAATATTTGTACAATTGTGGGAACTTCGAGTCACACTCACCAAATACAAAACTACCTGATGTGGTCTGTGCCGGACCTGCCAGTGGAGCGGAGACCTTTAATGCACCTTGAAAGGAATTCTGCAAGTAAAAATAATGGTTACACCAAATATAACTCTGTAGATGTTAGGAGTGTGATTTGTAAGAGGGAATAAATTGGTTACAAACACTGAATTTTGTTAAAAAGCAGTTTGGCATTTCAATCAGTAAGTGTAGTACTGCGACTGGTCTTTGAGTAGCTCCTATGGGACTCACTTTATTGGCCTCCACTGTCGCCAGAACCTGCTGAACCACCTGAGCTGCCGGTGCTGGAACAGACGCACTGCAGACACACATAAAACATGACTGTGAGTCATTCAGACAATTCAGGGGACAACTTCTAGCAATCAAACAGCACGGGGACAGGGCATGTGAGTTTTTAGGAAAAAGTTTTCCAGGCAATTTTGTAAAAAAAAAGAAAACCATTATTTGCGTGTGCTTTATTTATTTGTGATCAAAAACTGCACAAAACAACTCCATTGAGATGGAAGGGCCTAAAAGCATGTACATTTAGAAAAATACATGATTGTTCACATTGATCTCTCTTGTCAATTTCCACTAAATTATACAATGTGATGAGGTCAGAATAACACCTCTTCTGTTACACTGTTATACATCGTTATCCTTTCATGTAAAGTAATAGAGCTTAATGTTGTACATTCAAAACGTTATATTTTACATTAAAACCTTCTAATAATTTATAGTTGCCTGCATGTACTAGATTGTAGTTTTTATATAATAATGACAGTATTATCACAAGTAATTTCATATTGTAATTGTTTTGTTTTGCAATAATATTCATAATTTTATTAGCCTTCCTAATATAAGCACAGTTTTGGGGCAAATTAGATTTTTGTTTTCACCCAAATCTCACAGACCTACTCGTTGGTATCCTAATGTGCATTTTGCATGCTTGCTTTGTGCATCAGTATGTGTGTGAAAGCTCATATTTACAGATGAATGCCTTTGTGTTCAGGGATGCTGGGATTCATCTGAGAAACATCCTGAGTATTTGAAGAAAAGAGGTCTGATGCTCTGCGTTCACGTTTGTTTTTCCTTCCCGTCTAAGTCTGTAAACGTGATGCTCATACAGCACAGGAAGTTCACGTGGAAAGTGTCCTGCGGGCTGTTCAGGACAAATATCAGCCACCGCAGCACTGGTCAGACAGACAGAGTGAGCAGACCGAACAGCTGACGCTCATGTGACCACGATGATGATGAAGAGCAGTAACTGGAGCGGAGGAAGAGGAGAGATGTGCTCTGATAAACTGCCCAAGCACGATGACCTCATTACAATGGTCACCTGACCTCTGAACCACGAACAAACATAATGCACACAAGTGTGCCTGTAAGGAAGTTTTCTATCTGTCTTTCTGCATCAGTATGAGAGATCAATTGAGACAGGAAGAGAGACACACAGGCTGAAACAGCAGTTTGGTGCATACTGCACAGTACATACACACGGGACACTACCAATCTATGCAGGGCTAGAAACTGCATCTAAACGGTTGCGACCAAAAATATTAAGTTTTTGCTGAGGTTGCCATTGGTAAGAATGCAAATTTACGTTACGACTTAAACATTTGATTGTAATTAATTTTTCTTGATTGTTGATATTTGGTAGCTTAGTTAAATAAATAAATAAAAAACAACAACAATAATAAAATTGCAACCTAATTTTTTCAAATTGGAACAAAATAGATTTTTGGATGGAATTACGCTAATAGTGAAGGCATAAAAGCCTATAGTCTTCAAGGACAATAAATACAATGATTAACTATAAAGTTTTAAAAATCATTCAAATTATGACAACATTTAACAACTTTAAAAGCTTGAGCATTTAAAGCATTACATGATGAAACTGCAGAGCATGGTTTAAATAATCAGAACTTTATTGTCTGCTGGTGTGAATGTTAATATAAGTTATCAATCTTGACGGGAACAGAAATTCAAATAAAATTGTTATAAATGAACTACTGAGTCAATACATGCTATTCACGTCCTTGATACACGTCAAAAAACCTCACTATAAAAAAAAAAAAAAAAAAAAAGAGGTCTGAATTAAACCCAGTGTAAAAATGTGTATCTTCTAGCAGTATGGTCAAATATGAATCAAGGAAGAGATTGTGTTTCATATTACTTCTCAGTTTACACTGGATGAAAGGTCACGTTTAGAGTGTGTTACAATGGGATTCTGTCAGATGCATTTGATCAGTGATCTACTGCCAAAAACAGTGGGACTACTATAGTGGTCTGCAGCTCTGAAAACAGTCATAGCCTTTTGTTTGTGTGTGTGTGTGTGTGTGTGTGTATACCTGTGTGCAGCCGCTGCCTGAGGCAGAGTAGCTCGAGCGTTAATAATACATGTGTCTGGGTTAAAGTTGCATGGGACACATGGTCTTGTGCTTTCACACACAGATGAGAAGTCTCGCTGCTCGCATGTAACACAATGCTTGGAGATCAGATACACCTCCGCTGAGCTCGGACAGTGCGAGTCAGGCCGTGCAGGAAATTATGTCAAATCATGTCGCTCACAGCGCTGACCACAAACGCTTACATCCTGCTGTGTATGTGTGAGGTGTGGACAAAACACACATCAGCAACAACATGAACTACAATTAATGCTAACTATTTATTTTATTTATTTATGATTTAACACCATATCAGAATTTATCTGAATCATTTATATTCATTCATTAAATTATATATACTTGTATATGCTTAAATAAATAGCTCTTTATGTACGTGTACTATAATAAAACTATCAAAATGACAATAAAACTATAATAACTATTTGAACAATTTATAATTATAACTATAACTATAACACTGACAACAATTTACACTTAATTTTAAGTTGTCCTCGTTAAAGTATAATTGTTGTTAACTGCCATTACCAAGTACATGTATAATTAAGTACATGTAACAATGATCCAGTACTACCCACATAAACATTACCATGCAGCAAACGATTAATATCTAGTGATGAAAGTTTTTAAACAGTCAACCTACTGTAAAATAGTCACCTGATAGAAAAACCAAACACTAATGTCATGTGATGGACAGATGTGTTGTCATGTGACCGTCCAGACTAGCAAATGTCAAATGCTGGTTTATGAATATTCAAAGCTCTTCAAGCTTTAATCCTTTAACATGCATTTCTACATTTAACAGAGAGCTCTATGCCCATCTCATAGGTCAGCACATGTGTCACGCGTCCAGCTGCTGTTGTTCATCATCAGATAAGAGGGTCTGAGCACGCTCACAATGTGGTCTAAACACACCCCTTAGGGCAGATGAGCTCATGTGTAAGGTTAAAACAGGACGCCGTACACACGCAGAGCCCATAATAAACACAGACTCAATCTGACCCTGACGACGACCTCATTTTAGACACAGAGGATTTCACACACATACACACAGGCAGCACAGCGAATGAACATCAGATTTGTTCTGAGCACATGCTTCTGTTGTGCATAACGAGTGCGTGTTATTTGTGCCGTGAGCTCTCTGTCACAGCAAATGAATTACTGTTGTTAAAAACGCAAAACAACCTAGTTTGAAGCTTTCTGCGTGCATCTGTACTAATGCAACCAGCAATGCTGTATTCAGGGTGATAATCATAAAAATGTCCAATAAACCCCCATGCCGTGGTTATCTCACCTGATGACAGTGGACACAGGTATCGGCGGACCTTTATCCTTCAGTTCCTGTACGTTCACCACTTGAGGAACTGTTTTGAGTGTGGACTCTGTCAGAGATGCTCCTGAAGAAAATGACAGAAACAGATTGCAATAAACACACAGATGAACACGTATAGCCCACAGCGACAGAAGGGATATTTTAACATTAAATTAATTTAGTACACGTCAGATGTCACATTTCGGATTACTGTGACATCTGCACATCCCCGTGTTTCACAGCGTTCAACATGTGCACCGGGGGAAAAAAAAAAAAAAAAAAAAAAGTCAATAATTACTTAATTACATTATATAATGCTTTCGGGTGATTGACACTACAATAAAACATTACCCATTTTCCATTGGAAGTGAACAATGGAACTACACCGCAAAGAAAAGTGATAAATGGGACACATTTTGTCTAATTCTCATGTCTGTCACTTATTAAATAGGGCTTTTATGAGCTGGTTTACTTAGAGGTACACGGAATGCTTACACTTCACGTCACAACCCTGCACTAAATGATGTATGAAAAACCTGATAGTTCAATTCTGAAAATAAATGGTAAATAGAGACAGAACCATGCAAACTTTCACTCATACGGTAGGACCGCATATTCATCTATTCAACTCAAAATCATGATCTTGTATGAAAACTAAAAAAAACTAAAACAAGCTCATGTGCATGTTTATTAAAAAAATTTAGTTTTGGAAATGAGTCTCTTCTGCTCACCAATGCTGCATTTATTTGGACATCTGTAAAAACTGACAAATTTTTAGAGTTTAAAATAATGGTTTTCCATTTGAATACACATAACAATAATAATAATAATAATAATAAAATCTGTCTAACATTCCAAATAATGCCATAGGTCTGACATACAGTGTTGCCCCCTAGTGTTCAGATGAGACTGAAAACTAACGAGACATCTGATCCAAATGCACAATTTTAGAGACTATATAATAGTAAAGATCAGCTCCATAGAACAAAAAATAACAAACGAAAAACAAAATCACGGAATGGCTGAAATGTGGATAATAACCCAGATCTGTGCAGGACGGTATGTTTGTACCTGGTTTCTGGCTAGTCATGTGTCTGCTGAGGGCAGCTCTTCCTGCAGCCTGGGGGGCGGGGATTGTAGTAGGCGTGATCTTTTCTGTGGGAGGAGCTCCATGCTTGACCGTTTTTGTAGCTAACGCCGTGCTATCAGCACTGTCCATGTTTATCTTTGGTGCTGCAAGACATGCAAGAGTTGTTGTAAAGACCATTAACAAGACCAGAGTCACAAGTTGAGGTGTGACTCACCAGGGCTGATGACAGGAACGGGGCCGGTTTGGACTCTGCTGAACGGACTGGACTGCATACTGAAACCTGGCTGAATGGAGGGTGTACGGACCACCGCGGGGTGTCTCGGGACAGAGGGTGTCAGCACTGGAATGGGCGCCGGCTCTTCCTCTTCCTCTGCCAATGCCAAAGAGTCCTCAGGCTCCAGAGGTTGAGACAGAGACGAGCTGGAGCTCACTTCATCCAGATCCTCATAGAACTGAGGAGACAGGAAGGCTGACCGCGACAGGTTGGCTGAGAAATGGAGAGAAGTGTGCCAGACAAACACAGGAATGTCCAGAATTTATCATGTACAATCTCACACGGGTTGTTTTGCAGAACAACAAAAAAATGCTTACACACTGATGCAGACTAGCACAATGCAGATAGAATGACCAAAAAAATTTGTATTTGGGATATAGTATGGTATAGTATATGCCTAATGTTTGTCTTATGTCAGATGAGAAAGCATGAGCAAGTATCAGTATGACTGCAAATGTGACTTATAGAGGTTACTTCTGCAGGGCAATTTAATCTGACTGGTAACATTGTATCAGATCTTATTTGTCTAATTTACCAATGATGCACACGTCTAATAAAGCTAGAAAAATGCCTTTAAAAAAAACAAGAAAAAAAAATAATTTCCTGTAACTGAAATCAATGTACGATAGTGAATGTCACCCTTTAATGAAAAAGTACACAAGTCATGCACAGAATATGAAAAGCTTGTCCACGACATGGCTAAAGCAGGCAAGAACAAGCACCAAAAATACCCAGCAAAATACCGCCTTACACCTATTTCCATAAAACATAACAAAAAACCCCCACAAAAATTAAGAAAGCAATTTTTTTCCATCAATGTAACACCCCTAGATGCACAGTCATGTCACAAGCACAAACAGTTGATGTACCTGGAGCTGTGGAGCGGACTGGTGGGGTCTGTCGCTTTGACAGGAAGTTCCTCAGCTGAGACTGTTTGGCTGGGGTCATTTTAGCTGCATACACACAGTAACATTAGGAAAGTCAAACTAAAAGAACAACATCTAACTGCAGCTCACATGTGAGAAGAATCATCTTGAGTCTAATTGCATGAGCAATTCAGACTGCACTGCTGAACATGAGATGATGACTGAACTGTGGTGAACACAAGCAGATCTTACATGGTGATTTGGCAGGAGCTTTAGGTGTCGTTTCCAGGCTGGCCTTCAGAAGAGCGTCCTTCAAGCTCTCCAGCTCACTGTCCAGACTGTCAAAAAACACAGAACATGGGAATATGGATGCTTCCAGTTTCCTGATATTCAGTGCATTTGAGACACAACGCTCTCACTTTATATTAATTGTCCCTAATACCTGTGTGACCAATTTCCTGTTACACATTTGTACTTACACATACCATTCTTGTTACATGAATGTCATAAGGCCTGTCGTTTTAGAGAGGAGGAGCATTTTTTTAGATCTGAATTAAAGTTTAAGGCGGCAAACAATATTTTTTCCTGGATACATTTTTACCACAAAAACAGCAATGTGAGCTAACAAATTTAGTCAGTTTTGATTTCATGCAGACTTTAACATTTCTGTCATTAAACACTTGCCTCCACTGCCTTCTGTCTCCATCTCACGCTCTGCTTCCATGAACACTTACTTCGATTTAATATGCCATGTGCTGTTAGACTGCTGAGGGAGGCCAGCTTAAAAACGCACTCTCACCTCTGTCCTGAGGGTGTAGAGGGTGTCTGGCTGGTGAAGCTCCATACTGACGTCCCTCTGTATAGCCTCAGCTTGTGCAGGTCACTCTCTAGCCGGTCCAGACGCTGCTTCTGCTGGTTGATGATGTCCAGGTTATTGGCTAGTGCTGCAAACAGAGCCTCTCTCTCCGGGATGATCATGTGCCTACAGGAGCAAGCGCTGAAGCTCAGACGGACAGACAAACAGACGCGAGCTTATAAAACGGTATCACAGCTGCTCACCTCTGCTTTTTCTTCTTCTCTAAGTGCTTCTCCCACTCTACGTCCAAAACATCATTCACATCTTCCATGGCAAACTTCACATACTGGTACAAGCGGCGGATTTCCTGTGGCAAAAACACTTTCAGCACACATTATCATTTTTAAAAAAAAATGATCTAGTTATCATAAGTGGTGACGAGACCTTGAGCTGTTCCTCTCGCCGAGGGTCCAGTGGTTTCTTGTAGAGCAGCTGGAGGTAGTCTTTGTCTCGGTTGAGTTCGCTCTGTGCTCGTGCCTCCTCTGCTCCAGCAAAGCCCTCCAGCAGACTGGTCTTCAGCACGCTGATGTCTCCGTGAAGAGACTGGGTTCAACGATTCGAGACAGTCAGTCATGCATTTATACAACTCAAAACTGTGATAACATTTATGGTTCATGATCAACCAAAACTGGTATGAAATTCTGCAAATAAAACAACTCGGTGAAACTTGGAGCTAATATGAGAGTACATTAATCCACAAAACAAAACAAAACTTGTTTTGAGAGCAGGCTTTAACTATGTGATGTTGCCCAGAACAAGCCAGAGTGTTTTTACTGAATAGCAGCACAATTGCAAGTGTGAGTTTAATAAACATTTAGTTCATATTGTGAGAGATTTTAGAAATAATACTGCTTTTGCTCAAATCCCCTAATGAAAATAGCTTTAAACAAAACCACAGCAGAACTCTCACAGAGCTGTTTTCTCTTAAATAATGTTTTTTTTTTTTTTACTTAGTTAAATGAATTACACACCGGCTCATTCATAAAGATAACACCCTCATTAAAACTTATTGCCACTTGTGGTTATTACTTGTGGTTTAGCTGACATAACATGCCTAAACCAGCTAAAACTGGCAAAACACCTCACTTTTATTCAATTTGTTGAACAGACTAAGAAATAAAGATTTTGCTTTTAGTTGGGGTCTGCTGAAAGCAAATCGTTCTTACACCTTATAAAATGGTGGCGGAACAGATTAGACTATGGTGGGCCACGACAATCTATGAAGTCAATGGGAAAAACTGCTTTACCTGCTCTAAATCTGTGCTGTTTGTAATTCAGGTGTTTTATAACTTTTATAAGCTTTCTCATTGTTTGATTTGTGCTCATCTAATTTTGTTTACTTCATGAGGCAATTACACATGATAGATTATAATGACATTAAATTACATTTTCTTTTTGAAATTCCTTAAAGAAAAAAATCAGCCCTAGGTAGCACATATTGCTTTCTGCAGTCAGTGTGGTTAAAATCTGCATATCACACCTCTGTGGTGTCTTTAATCTCCAGTGTGAAGGCGTGCAAGTTCTCCGAGTCTTTCCTCAGGCCTCTCATGTCATCTGTGCTGCCCACCCTGAAATCAGCATTTCTGCAGCGAGTCTTCAGATCGTCCAGCTCCTTCTCAAAGTGTCCGATCTAAGAGAACACAGTGGCCTTCCCAGTCAGCATCTGTATTAAAAGGTCCTCAGAAATGACTGTGTGAACATGCGATTATCAGACTCTACCTCCTCCAGTATTCCAGTCATGACTGGGTCCGAGTCTTTCTTCTGCTGCAGGTGTTTCTCCAATGCTTTCACAGAGATGACCTGCTGAAAAACACAGGCAAACACACTCCAGATCAGTCTGTGCAAGTGTGCAAGACAAATGAGTCTGACGTTGGTCATGTGTTCAGTGATGTACCTGTGCAGATGGAGCACTGGATGCAGGAGGAGCAATGGCTGCTGGTTTCGGCAGAGCTGAAGGAACACTGCTCTGTGCGGTGCGAGACAACACTAAAACACAAAAACATTTCACACCTTAATAATGCATCTCTGATGACAGTACGGGCCTAAACATCAACATACGAAAAGTTAATCTTCTAAACATGAGTAACGTGAACAAGTGCATAACCTACAGAATGTTTACAAATATCCTTTTAAGGTTCAGAAGAAATATCTGTAACACTTTATTTTATGGTGACTACTATTGCTTATTAGCGTGCATATTACTAGAATAATAGCCATTTACCAGTACTAATTAAGAACACATTAATGCTTTACTCTACATCCATACTCCCACCAAATACCTAAACTTAACAGATGAATAGAAAGTTAAAAAATAAAGCATTTATTTGAAATAGAAATCATTTGTAGCATTATCAATGCCCCAACATTCATTTCTGATCAATTAAAAAGTATTAATGTTTAATGGTGGTGTACAATGGTTTACAAAAAATATTAAGCAGCAAAATAATTGTATTAACACCATGTCGGTTTGACATTTTAAAATCTTTGTACTTTAACAAATGTTTGAGGCTTAAAAGAAATAGTTCACCTAAAAATTAAAACAGGTTTACTTGAGGGTGAACTATTCTATATGGCGTGAACTATTCTAACTATATGAGTGCAAAAAGGTTTTTCCCTTTGGCTGGCATATGCATACGTATTCATATCAGTGTTTGGCTTTATAAATGCCAATTCGTTGTTTTTTTTTGATGTAGGACAAAAGGTGAGATGAGGTAAGCTTGTACCTGCAGGGGCAGCTGGTTTGATTACTGCTGTTGTTGGAACGCTGACCTCTACTGCTGCCGGTTTGGGTGTGGAGGTCAAAGAAAACGGCTGGGCAGCAGATGTGACTGACCCCAGAGAGTCCACACCCAGAAACCTGAAGCAAAACATGGCAAACTCTCAGATGATCCTTCAAGATTATCCATCTAACGTAGTATCAGAGATCACACTCTTACCTGTCAGTGAGGTTCATCCTGACAGCAGGCGTTGCAGGCTCTGCTGTCGTTTTGGGGACGCTGATGATAGGGGACATGGTGGGTGGACGCTGAGGAGGAGTGGCCACTGGAGCACTGCTGACCTCCTTTGGCGCCAATGAGGAAGCAAAGGAGAAACCAGAAGCATCGGAGGAGGGTTTTGGGGCGCTGAAGGAGAAACCTCCTGTGGCAGAGCCCAGTGAGAAGCCCGAGGAGGTGGTTGAAGCCAGAGCAGGAAGAGAGAAGGAGAAACCAGTGGGCGGAGCCAAGGAGGCAGTAGCAGCAGGGGCTGCTGGAGGCGGGACTGTGAAGGATAAGGTGGCTGGAGGTGGGGCTGTGCCAGAAGATGTTGGGAAAGATGAGAAGATGGAGGACGCTGCAGAGGCGGGAGCAACAGATAAGGATGCCGACTCTGAAACGAAGCGTGTTAGAACACAACAAAGTCACTGGACTGGTGCTAAGACAGCAAACGCTGCATCTTAAATCATTTCTACATCATGATTTGTCTGCACTAATCAATAATAGATCTAAAGTGCTAGTGAATTAAATAAATCAAACTGACTTCAAAGCGCATGTGTTTGCCTGGCACAGTAAAGGCCTGAAAACACTTCAAGCGGAATTAAACAATCTAGTATGACGTTACTTTGAACAAAACTAGGCCAAAAAAAATGTTGAGTAAAACTTTCAAGAGAAGTCACTCTGACTGGTTAAAACCTTCAAACTACTTCATCTGCGGCAATTATGCAATGGTAGAAAACAGATGATGTTGAAGTCTCTGGTTCATTTTTTTTTGTTGCTCAGACAAGTAAAAAAAAAAAAATTATTAAACAAGTAAAAAGTTAGAGCTGCTTTTACAGTAGAAATGAAAGCATAATTCTAATTGGAATTAATTCTGACACTGTTTTTCATGTTCTATAATATAAAGCAGCTTGCTTTTTAAAAGTAGGCCAGGGCAATTATTCCAGTTTTATTAGAATGTAATGCTTTGCCCCAATTTTATTTTTCATAAATTAAGGAATTGCGAACAGAAATAATACCAGATGCTGGAATTAGACATTTTGACATAACTGTTCTCTTAATTCAACATAATCCAATTGTTTCATGTGCAAGATGTGAGCACCATTTTCTAATGCGGTGTTGCAAAGGTATGTACAATTTCTTTATAGAACAAAACATGCTATGGGGTCTAAAAAAATGACAGCCGTCTTACTGGTGGCAGGCGCTCTCTCTCCGTCCTCAGGCAGCGGGACAGCATCCACCGTCAGCTGTTTGACCCCGGGGTTTAGGTTCAGTAGAGAGAAAGGACACAGGACTCCATCCGTAGAGAGCAGCATCAGCGTTGGTGCTGGAGGCAACCTCTTCTCATCAGCTGAGGATGCAAAAAAAAAAAAAAAGTTTACATCATCCATGACAACACAATGTTTACAAATCAGAGTTAATGAGTGAACCAAAAAAAAAAGTTAATAATTATATATTAGTGCAACTTTATTTTTTATAAATGTGACCCAGGACCTGTCTTAAACAAGAGCAAACAACCATAAAAGTAAATATTTCCATTAGCATTAAAATTTTTCTTTGTTGTTTACCGTTTTGCTAAAAAAATCTATGCTTTGGCTTTGTTTGCGTGTGCAAAATGATTGGTTATGACATTGGTTCTTTATGTTTTCAAAGCGCTCTTAGTATTGGAAATAATGTGATACTGAAATCGAGGACGCGTCCCGGAAAAATGGCATGTATCACAATTTAAAAAGACATCAGAAGCTCTTTATAGCTCTTACACAGGTGTATATCCTCTTGGCTGGTGTAATCAATGGCCATGCCGACAGGAAGTGTGTCGTCGCTGTTCTCTGTAACAGGAAGCTCTGCTCGACTGGCGTCTTCCAGCAGCCACAGCTCCCAGTTCACCTGCACACAATATCACATTAGACCTCTGTGACTATCACTTATATTTATTAATTAAGAAATATAATTTTTCTGCCATTTTCAACTTTATTATGATAGGATGTCAAAACTGACAGGAAGTGAAGTGAGAGAGAGAGACTCATGATGCCTGTAGCGCAACAGCACAAGGTTATCAGTGCTGACACTAAGATTTACTTTACTATTAAGGAGATACTAGTATAGTTCAGCTATAAAAGCTATAAACAGCTTTTAATTGTATAAACTGTTACATTAAGTTCCAGTTTTATATATATTATATATATATATCATTTATATATATATATATATATATATATATATATATATATATATACTATAAATATGTTAGTTCAGCCAAAAATGAAAATTGCCAATTTGTTCTCACATTTGTTGTTTCAAACCTGTTTCTTTCAGATGCTGAACACAGAAGATAATATTCTGAAGAATGCTGGAAATCAGATAGTCTCTGGTCCCCATTAAAATCCCTTTTTTCGATGACTACCGAAACACAACATTCTTCAATATCATATCATATTCCTGTATCATATTCCTCATACAGGTTTGAAAACACTATTACAATTATCCTTTTTTTTTTAATGATTCATTTAATTATTGTTCATGTTTTTGACGCGTTTACCTTGTCCTCTTGTTTTGCAATGATGCTGACTTCAATGGCAGCAGCTGATGAAGCCAAAACCAAATCCCTACATAAGAGAAATCAGATTCAGTTAATGCATGACAACTGACGTCCTCACTGGACTAACAAGGCTCACGCAGACGCATCTCACCAGTCCTCGATATGGCACAGGTAGTAGTGATGCTGCCTCTCGGTGCAAGTGCCATACACAAGGTCGTTGAAATTCAGATAACGCTCGTCTCTCTTTTCGTCTTTTTTCTGACACACAGTTGAAACAATGTCAGTAGTCGTGTACTAAAGGTTTTACAATGCATCTTTAGTCAGAGTAACTCACGGGCAAAGACACGACCACCAGCTCCGGTGGAGTCTCCAGAGAGCCATCAGCCGCTGCATACGCAACCGCGAAGTTATATGTGCTTAACCACAACACATCCAGCACTGCGGATAACACACACACACACACACACACATCAGCACTCTGGTGCTTAAATCCTTCCATATTATAAGAGTGGAATGCATTATTAAATAGGTCATGAACTGCCATAAATACAAATCATACAGCATGACATGAAAGCAACAGTGAGGTTAATTAGTGCTGGCATCACATATATACATGAAAACAGTCACGATAAGAACAATCTGAGCAGTTGTACCTTTGACAGGGTGATCCTGACTGTAGAAGTTGGGACAGGGGATCACTTTCTTGGCCTGTAAGGTCTGAGATATGAACACACGGCATGACATTACGCACTGGACTAAACTATCAAGTTTTAATTGTGACTAACTCTATGGGAGTAGCAAGTTCACACCACAAATGTAACAAATATCAGTGGAATGAAAGAAACAACATCAATCCATCCTGCTTTAAAGAGCTTGTGTATTCAAAGTGGCAACAGATAACAAAACTGCAGCATGCACAGACGTACAGGAGTGAACTGAACCACTGTGGCGTCCTCTTTCCCAGCAGACACCTGCTTCCCTTTGGGACTCCAGCAAACTACAATGAGAAAGAGGTATTAAATCAACACGCTTTATTTTAAAGTGGTGGAGACATCTGTGAAGTCTGAAGAATGGAAACAACACACTGACCACAGGTGATTCCTTCAGAGGCAGGAAGCTGAGCGACCACGCTGACAGAGTCCTGAACATCCAGCACCATCATACTGCCGTCAGACAGACACACGGCCAGACGGGACGCGTCCACCGGACTCCATTTCAGATCCTGGACCAGCGTGTCTGCGGCAGCTGCGGGTTTAAAAGAGGTAAAGGGACGCTTCTCCTGTCTGCCCTGCTGGAGCAAACACACACATTAAAACTTTGGTATTCTTCACATTCTTGATCCACGAATGCACTACACGTTTTTTCAATAATATTTTTTCTTAAAATATTGTGCATTTCACTGCACTAAACAAAAATCATCTCTACATTAAGCAGAATTTCTATATAAATTAATATAAGAAAACGTCATTTCAAAATAATTTACCAAAAATGCTAAAGGTTTTTGAAATCCAGTTTACAGAAAGCTAACTAATGCCATCGTGTGGGAAAAAAAATAAAAGGCAGTCATATGTTATGGTGTGGTTTAACTAATAAGTGTACATAAATTTAAAATTAATGTAGATGACTGACCTTTTTCTTTTTTTGCTGTATAAATGTTTCAGATTGAAAGACTATCGAAAGTCCTTTCAGGAAAACGTCTCATCAAGCATTTCAATTGGCTTGCTACAGCACAATCCACTAAAATCTCATTTACTGAAGTCACCCATTAAAATGGCATTCATTGTAACAAGTGTAAAATATTAAAAGCATAAAGGCCTTTTTTGATCCTTTACCAATCTTTGCCACTATACATCAAACAACTATGTTCAACTATGGTAGGACAACTATGGTCCTACCAATTTTTCAGCAAAAAAAAAAAAAAAAAAAAAAGTTTAATAATTTAAACGAATCACATTTAGTATGCATGATCACTAATTCTTTCATACATTTTAATAAGTTCAAATAAGAATAAGCATGTTGTTTCCTTTTTTACATAAATATATGCTTCCTGCTTAAATAGGAAACTAATAAAAACAGAATTGTAGTAGTTTTAAGGAGTCGAATGACCTTGTTGAGGAAAGTGCGGACGTCATAGAAGTCCAGCGTGAGCTCGGCAGTGTCCCCCGTCCCACACACAGACAGCGTGAGCTCATCGCTGCTCAGAGCCATGTGATGCATCGCCATACCGACCGTCACCGTGACAGCGCAGGGGCACTCCACTGATGAGACACACACGAGACACACGTCAGTCTAAGCTCAGGCATAGTGGAGATGAGCAGTACTTTTATGTGAACGTTTATACCCGTGTCATTGGGGTTTCCCTCCAGACGTCCGGCTGCAATCACCTCTCTCGTCCAGAACACTTTCAGCGTCTCGTCTTTGCCAGCGAACGTCAGACCGTATTTGTTGGAGATGGCGAGGAGACTGGAGCGCTCCTTAGGAAGATCCGCAGACGACTCGAACACACGAATCTTCTTCATCTGACGGAACTGAAAGTCCTGAGTAGCACAGAAGTGCACAACTATATGTCAGTGCCTATTACTGCTGTGAAACAACAGGATTTCTGCAAGTGTACGAAGGCAAATTTAAGGCCTTTTTAAATAAAGAAAACGAAAGAAACAAATTGAATGGAGCACAATATGTTAATATGACGTAAATGTCTTACCTGCAAAAGAATAAACATATCTTATTTAGAAAATACCAAAAATACAAAAGGAAGATATATATATATATATATATATATATATATATATATATATATATATATATATATATATATATATATATATGTGTGTGTAACATTTAATTTAGTGAGTTTAAGTTAATTTGTGGAATACAACTGTACGGATAAAAAAGCTTTCGTTTTACAGCAAGAGCGACACTGAATCGAAACGAATCCCGTGTTTACCTGACTAAAATCTTAAACACCTCAAAACGAAGTGAATAAAATTTGAATTTGAATTTGAATAAACGACGCAGAGAATCCGATGGAAACTACAATCGACTCCATTATGTTGACAAGCTGAGAATCGTATAAACTAACGAACAAACACATACGACACTTATTTTGCTCACGTGCTATATACAGACAGTTCTGATAAACCTCCATATTTAATCATTTAATGCGAACCAGAACTAACGTTAAAGCTATTTTACTAAAATGAAACTAATGTTACACCAATTCAAAAGAATAACAAACTAAACAGAGGGGCCACTCGCATGAACTCACAACGCCATAAACATACATGTCACAGGACGTTGTTAGCTTAAAATATAATAATAATAATAATATTAATACTACTACTAATAATATTAATAATAATGTCATACTAGCCGGTATCTCACCTTCATCTCTCTCTCTGGAATAGAGTCCGGATCGTCTCCCATCTTTGCAATGCTTCCGTTGAGCGCCGTCAAGTACAATAACAAACAATGTGTGTCTAATAAAATTATTAACGGCGAACTAATGAATTTATTCTGGTCATCTCAAACTCTCTGCGCGTTAGCAAGAACCCGCGTTGAACTTTTAGCAGGAAATGACGCGTGTTTTGAACCGGAAGCGTCATCGTCTTGTCGCACGCAAAGCCTTTGGTCCGGCGACCTCTTCCGGTCAAACTCAGTACGGCAGCAGCGCTCAAGAACGCAACGCCGACTAGCCCACACGATTGAGACACCTTTCAATGTAATGCAAAAGGCATAATAAAAGAGTGTAAGCGGCTCTTAGAAGTGATACGTGAGACACATTAAGCATTAAACTACTGTCCTCTTATAAAGAACAAGTTGTTATTTAATAGCCTAATGACTTTAATGTTGGCTACTTCTCACTAATTAGGCTAAATACACATAATCAATACTCAAGCTCTTAAATCACTGGCTACGGTTGTGGCAATATTCTCTTAATTTCTTTTTAGTTAATAGCATTCTCAAAACTTTAGCGCAAAAACTAATGCTTTTACTTAGCCTACTTATATTATTACAGATGGTCCAGAAAACATTCATAATTTGCAGAACGATTACATTGAACATTTTTTAATGCATTCCACAACATGAATATAACCAAGCAAATAAAGCTTGGTTAATTATTAAAAAATAAATAATTAAATCATTAAAAATAAAATGATTAAAATATAAATAATAATTAGAAATTTTAGGTTTGCCAGTTTGACATTTTACTGAAAGAGCATCTACTGTACATGCTATTACTAATAATAACGATCAGAATAAAAGGATTGTTTTGTGAAACATGTATTTTGAAAACAAAGTAGCTATTCAGAAGGACATTAAGCCCGTGTTTGTCATTTTGAACCAAAGAAGATATCCCCCAAAAATGGCAGTTGCATTTTTGCTACCAGGATAACATAAGGAGTTTATTGAATTCATAAACATAAACAAACTATATTGCCCATTTCCAGTTGGTAGCGTGGATCATTCACTGCAACGTTTAATCTGACATCTGTTATCTTGAAAAATAGTTTATGCTACAATTGCCCTGACTTCCCTGCTAAGAATTCTATATCCTTATCCAATTTAGGAGCCTTATCTTAAATGCACTTATTTAAGTGCATTTGAATGAAAAGAAAATGACATCCGCAGTCACCGGCGCCTACACCAGAGTTTTGAGTATAACTTATTACGTTTCCAGAAAAAAATAGAGAGATTCTCAAACATCAACAAACGCTAATTTAAAGATATAGATAATATAATTCTCTTAATCGTCAATGAGCAAAACCAAAGAATATAGTTCTGATATGAACAGTACTGAGCTTCACAAAAGAAGAAAGAAGGCTGTAACAATATAGTTAAAACATCTGAGCAATTATTAAGAAGTTCCAATCAACTAAAGATGATATAAATCTGCCTGGAAGAGGTGTGTCTATATCAGACTAATTTGTGGAAATCAGTTGGAAAATTATTGTAAATATTAAAAGTATTGGAGTTAGAAAGACAAAAATATATAGCAGCCCTTATTAATGTTGTTCAGGAGGGTTTCAAGAAAAATCCTCTTCACTCTTCCAAAAATAAACTCCAGCATATTCAGTTGTCAATATTATTATCAATTTAAATATTATAATAGACTGTGGTTATATATGAAATAAGCATCACACTTGCACACCAAAGACACTGGGAATGAAAGAGATTTTATTTTTGACAATAACAGTGACACGTTGCAGTAGACATAATTGTTTCTTATTTGAATAAAAAAAGCAGTTTAATGGTTCATTATAAACTTTCGTAAGGAACTTGAATGAAAGCGCGTCGTGGCGATGCTACGCTACAGGCAAAGCTCAGCTATTGTTAGTAGGCTACTTCAATGTTTGAGACCAAGATCTCCTCAAACACCTTCTTCTCCCTCTGATTGTCGGCGCTCGGAGCTCGAACATTTACCGGCTCCCAGTGAACTCCACCAACCTTCACGCAAACGTTAAAGTGCTGCCGTTATTTACTACAAGGAGAAACACACGTGTAAGTAGTGCAGACGGGACGCGAGAACTGCTCATCGGATCGATCTGTGGAGAAACAGCATGCAGTTATAGGCAGATCTTTAATGCGCATATTAATTTGAATGATTCAACAAGTCTTTCGGCTGCACAGCACCCCGACGGAGGAATACACATTTATGCTAAAACACTGTGCCGAATCCTAAGGGTGTTTTCACTCCAAAATCAAAATAATAAAACAAGAAACGATCATTTGCATAAAGAAGAGGAAGGGCCAAGACATTAGCATTACAATTTCTTTAGCATATGCATTCTTCTGATAGGATAAACATCTGAAAACAGACGTTTTTGTTACATTCATTGGCCATTATTAGGTTATTTGTAATTTGGCAAGAGCCAAATGATGAAATTCTGGACCACTGCAATGAATATGTTGCTCATGTTATTCATTCGTTCGCCTTGACGGAGTTTGCGTATCATGAATCTGCTTCTCTCGGATTCATCATGCGCAGCGTTGAACATCACAGATGTTCCCTCACAAACGCTCGTCTCGTTCTCACACACACACACACACGAGCAAAACCTCAGAGCTGAACGTTAGTGCTGATATTCGGTAAATGCTCGGCCTTACTGAAGGAGCTCCTACGCTACTGTTCCAACAGAAATCTATAAATTAGTACATTACGTATATTTGAACCTACCCGATCTCACGAATCAGTGTATAAATAGTACGCCAAACGAAAACGAAAACTCGTGGTAGATACTCACATGCACGTGAAAATTGCGCATTATGTATAAGACTATATAATCTGGTTTTAATATACAAGACTATAGAATAACTTAAAAATACTTCACGCCAAACACGTTTATCACAAATGTGCCAAAGTTATTTTTTGCGTATCAATACCACTAGCTGCCGTTTTTATTTGGTGTACTATTTATAAAAAGTTTTTAGGTAGACCGGACTGTTTGAACAGCTGCAACAAACAGCTTCAAGCTTTACAAGTTAATAAAGTTTCCATGTTATCTAGTGCCTGAAAAACAAAGCTGGAAGATTGAGACGAGATACTTGGGGGGCTTCTGGGTAAATAAGTATAGGAAAAGAGGAGCGTAAAAATACTAGTGTAAGACTGGCCTTGGTGATCATATGTTAGTTCCAGCACATTTTAATTGCAGCCAGCCGACTATTTCTACCTTTAGAAATGTATTGCTATCGCTCTAAATAGTCACAGACTACATAAATATGAAATCGAACAGCATTAATCAGACCGTACGAGCCATCTGTCAGTTCTGTTCAAAATCTTCAGGTGCGTTGAGCCGTTTTTAGCACGAAAAACCAACATCTGTGATGAGCATCCAGCAATTGCATAACATTTTTGCATAATTTCCCACACTGTCTTCAAAAATGATCATTTTTTTTCCATCTCATCGAAAACATTCTGAAGAGTCATGATGGTATCAGTAGTCACAATAAGGCACAAGTTCTTCAACCTCAACAAAATCAAGACCATTATTCCTCCCCAATAAGATATGAGACAGGCATCTGACTGACTCAAGCTTGAATAAAACGCTCAGGCTAATAATAAAACAGGAGAAATGGGTGAAGATGAAGGTTTTGTACTCTCCACAAGAAAGGGACACCAAATCAAAAGCACAAATATGTCCTTAGTTTAGTCTTTGTCATCTAGTGTTGATCAGAATCGTGACAGCTGTCAATCAACGGCACTGAGGCACTTTAACACACAACAACCGACAGTGCAAAATAAACCCAAATCAGTAGATCTTAACATTACAACCGAAGATGAATTTCTGAAAAAAAAAAAAAAAACCATACCTGGAGATTCTGATAACTACAATATTAAAAGCATGACAAATACACAACGCTTTTAAAGCTTCAGAGAAAATATGACATGTTGGTCATTAATCTCAAAAAGAACATTCATATTGCTCCCCAAAAATCAAAGAAATGATATTTCTCGTGAAGAAAAGAAAAATATCAAGTGTATTCCAACCCCACTTGAACTTCATATGGCCAGAGGTCATTTCTATTTGATTTTGGGTCTATGTGGGTGTTTCTCGTCACCCATAGTGCGACATGTTGGGCAAAACACTCGTTTTTTTTAAAAACAAATCCAATTTGTGTCATTTTTAAGACGCTGAAGCATGGATAGGGTTCATTTGTTATAGTGCATGAGACAGAAATGTATAAGGAACAAAAACGCTACGCGCATAAAGCAAAACCTACATGAGGAGTGAACAGAATCACTCAGAGACACGGACATCGCTCTTAGTGCCGCTCACAAAAAGTCTTCAGCAGCTGCAGTCGAAACCTCGCAGCCGCTCTACATCACCTCCTTAAACTCGTCAAGTGCAAATATAACGAAGCCAGCTAGATTCATCAAACAGTTTACAGTACAGAAAAACCCCACCGCTTCGACTCCAGACAGCAACACACACCGTGAAAACCCGACCTGTCGACTATTTCTTTCAGGAAAAAAATCATCACTGTCCGACAAACAGTCCTTACATAAGCAGTAGAAGTTTTGTTTGTTTGTTTTTCGGGGATGCGAATTATAATCAAGCCTGTAAAGTTGTATCCGATTTGGCATGCAAGCAGTTGAAGTGAGCGCTCATTCCAGCAGCATCAGCGTGCGTTTGTTTCGAAAGGATCGGCAAAATGTCTGATTTCATCCATGTGTCGGCTGTTCAAGTGAGCGTGAGGATCTGTCCGCACGTCAGCGTTCAGATGAAGTCAAACACACGCAGGCATCGCTCTTCTGAAGGGACGATCACTCACGCGGCCGTCAAACACGCGAAGATGACCGAAGTGTTCAAACCGAACATGAAATGTCACGCAACGCTCATGAAATGCATCATTTTAGCTTCAGGCACTCTATTAAAAGCAACATTTCTTGAAATGGTAAAAGAATCTCCTAAAAACATGCCCAGATTGCACAAAATCACGCTTGGGACCATTATGGTCACAAATGAAAATAACCGATCTCAAATTCTCAAAAAAAGTTAAATAAATAAAAAATCTAAGCAATAATCAATGATTGTAATAGATTAACCTACTAATATACAATCAAAATATTTATTTGTGCATTTATCCATATATTTGTATATTATTATTTTAGATTAAACTGGAATTAACTGTCACACAAATAAACACCCAGTCAGTGGATGATACTATATATATATATATATATATATATATATATATATATATATATATATATATATATATATATATATATATATATATATATATGTCGTAAAACATACATAAACTGTGATATTGTTTTTCATACTTAAATTTTATCTTCCGAAATATATGCCACTTTAGGGTTGACAGCAATCCAATTTAGCTATAAATCTGATTATAAACTGATTTCTGGATGCACATAAGCAAAGCTTTTGGTATGAACGGTGATGGTTCATCCTTATTTTTTTCCCTCTTCTTTTGGGGTGTAAAGTGATCCGGTCATGTTTTAGTGAGATTCGCTGCTATATTCATTGCAAAGTGATCTCAGAACATAATATAATGTTTCACAACGAAGGTCAGCCGCCGTGCCACTGGCATGATTTCCTCTCATGATCCATGACTTCTGCTCTCTGAAGCACATGATGAACATCCTGCCAAATCCAGTGTTTGAATCAAAATGCACATGAATAAGGTTGTGTGTTCTTCACGAGTGATGCCTGTGTGTGTTTGATTGCCCCCGCCAGTGTTTATTCACATGGTGGATATGAACTGTAGGCTGTTTTCTCCAGTCTCATTGCCCATTTATTCTCAGGCCGTCAACAAACTCCTCCTCCTGCTGCCTCTCGGGAGGTGTGGCCACGGCAGCCCCACCCTCAGCTCCAGGTTTGACAGGCCCCGCCCCTAATGTCCCATCTGCGCCGTCAGTCTGGGCCTCTTCCTCTTCGTCCTCCTCAGCCTGCGTCTCCTCCTCGCCTCCATCCCTTGGGAGATCTGGGCCGTCGCCGTCCAGTGGTAAATGAGTTCTCGCGGCTTCCTTGCGCTCGGCGTAGAGGCTCAGACCCGAGGGAAGCAGGTTTTTAAAGTCCGTCTCAAAGGGCAGCTGAACGCCAACCGGGAGGCCACCGATGCCCAGACTGACACCCGCCGCCACTGATGATCCCTGGTAAACCTCCATCCCATCCGGCAACATGGACTGGATCTTGGGAAGCCAGCGCTTTCGCACACGCCGTGCATTGGTGCACATGTCAGCAGCGATGACGTTCATCTCACTTTCCTTAAAGTTGGGCGCGAAGTTCTGACAGTAAACTAGAAAAACAAAGGAAGTTATTACGAGCTTGAATAAGATGGAATATAAAGCTGCACAACTGGTGTGCATTTAACAGTTAATGATGAATTCATATACTACATGATTACACAGCCCTGCATCCTGAGTTTTTCATCGAGTTTCAGACATGGCATGTATTATCCTATTTTTTTGACGCTGAATTCAAAAATATAAATAAAACCTTTTTTTCATAAAATAATGCAGAATTATATATATATATATATATATATATATATATATATATATATATATATATATATATATATATATATATTTTTTTTTAATTATATATATAGACTGCCAGACAGAAGTTTTTTAACAGTAAGATTTTTAGAGCATCTTCTGCTCACAAAGGCTGCATTTATTTGATCTAAAATACAGCAAAAGCAATAATCTTGTGACATATTTTTGCTATTAAAAATAACTACTATATTTTAAAATGTAAGTGTTATATGATCCTTTAGAAATCGATCTAACATGCTCATTTGTTGTTCAAGAAACATTTTTTTTTTTTTTTTTTTTTAAACTGTAGAGTAAATTTTTCTTTGATGAATCGAAAGATCCAACAATCAGCATTTATGCGAAATAAACGGCTTTAAGAGAGAGAAATATCCTGAAAAAAAAATCTACTAAGCGTTTTTCCACAAAATTATAATAATAATCGTTTTTTTGAGCTAATCAGCTTTGAAATCACAGGAATAACAGGAACATTATAAAAATTTTGATTAAAATAGAAAAAGATATAAAATTAGAAAAATAAAATGTCAAAATGGTACTGTTTTTGCAGTACGGTGGATAAAATAATTGCAGGCTTGGTGAGCAGAAGATAATTATTAAAAAAAACAAAAACCTTTCAGCGCTAGTGTATGTAACAGCTTTAATGACTTCAAATGACAAATGTCAAAAGTTTTGACATGACAGAAAAAGTATTCATGTAAATAACAAAATATGTGGAAAATATGTTAAAATACTCTACTGAATGTCAAAGAAACTAATGGTTGTAATCTAGCTTTGAGGGAGATCATGTGTTCAAGGTGTTTTCTGCTGATTACAGATAACAGACTTCTTCACCTTACTAATGGCTTTCCAAAGTGCTACGAAATGCATTTTATTTAGTAAAAAGTGTGACATGCTTCACCAAAACTGACACTATTTTCATTAATAAGCGGATGTGATGCAAGGCGGAGTAATGCATATTGATTTGAACATCGCTGACGGTATACAGAGCGTAACGTACGTTTGACGGCGTTCAGGACTCGACTGTCCAGTGGTTTTCGGCTGGGGTCGCTGGTTGACGATCGGATCCCCGTCCCACAGCTGTTTGCTAACGTGTTCCTGCAGGTTCAACAAGCAGCCAGCAGAGGGTGCGTTGGAAAGCAAAGCCATGAGACCCAAGCGCTATCTTAATATCTTAATAACTGCATTTCACATAACTGGAGGGGTGTAACGATACACAATGTGACAGTTTAAACTGTTTTACAGAACAAACAATCTCTTTATCTTTGTATAAAAAGTCTGTTGTTACTGCTAAAAGCCCGCAACACACTGTTCATACTGCAGTTTGTGGCGCTGCTGTAAATGAGGGAAAAGGTTTGAATTTCCAACGGTTTTGGATGGAATATATTTGAGCAAAATGCATATTTTAGTCAGCTTCCGTTCTATTGTGCTCCATCTGTTTGAAGCCCACGCATGAGAAACTGCGCCATTAAAATTTGTAAAATTCAAACAGATACTGTCTTATTATCGGGAGATACGTGATTGAATTTCTGTCCGATTTGTGTGACAATCAATAACTGTTTATGGGCAGCATAAAAATGAACGAGAACTGCTGTAAACTGAATCCTACTTGCCCCAAAATTGTGCATCTATCATAAAAGCTTTTATTTTTTCAGAAAGTTCAAACATTAGTCTGTTGAATCATTAAATGATAAGCGTTTTTCCACAAAAGCAATTTGAGAGCAGAGAAGTCTCTCCTCCATTCACATCCATTCAAACACAAACCTCTGGGCTCCTTCCCTTATACTTTTTTTTTTACTAACCTTTGAGGCTTGCCTTAAAGAGCCTTTGGTTTAACAGAGACTCCTTTACTGTCAGAGCACATGCGTCAAACCGCTTTAAACTGTAAGCTTATGATTACCACTCGGATCACATGGTTTCCTAACAGCAGCTGTGAGTCCTTCATTATTTTTCAGATGCATTCACAACATCGATATAGAATGTACCATGCTATCCACACGGAGAGGTTAAAGGCTGGATTAGTTCGGTACAAACCAGATTTATGAATACATGTACTGTAACACCCCTGCAGACAGCGGTGAACCGATCTGACGTCACACACACCTGTCAAAGAAGGTGGCGAGGAGCCTGCGCAGAAGCACCTTGTGTTTGACACCGGCACACAGATGACAGTTCATCAGCTGACCTCTGGTCATGAACACACCTGTGCCTGAACAACACAGAGAAATGTGACAGTAATCAGCTCCAGTGCATGGACAACATCTGTGACACAAGACAGTGCAGGTGAATAAGCTAAAAATCTTGGTTAATCAAAGTACATTAATATAACCGTTTAGTATTACAGGTTTTCTGAAATGTTTTGTTTGTATGAGCAAATGAGGCACAAATGAAATATGAATGAAGTAGCACACATTTCCAGCACATAGATCTGACCAGGAGATGAAGCCATATTAATAGTTCCTGTTTGATTTTGTTGTCATTGTCATCTTTTTAATACTCCATAAATCCATAAATACTGTCAACAGACAGATAACAAAAACATTTTCTCCTTGTTTTTAGGAGTAAAATGTATAAATCCGTGTGAATGATTTATGAACAAATTACGCTCAATAGATGCATAGGAATTAAACTTTTTTTTTGTAAGAAAGCATTTTGGATTGAACTCATAAAATATTAAATATGAATTTTGCTTTCATGAAACAGCAAGGTTTATTTTGTTTGTAAAATGTTATAACCACAAGAAAATGTGATTTTTTTTGTAAATACATTACATAGATTGAATACATTCTTTTGAAGCGGTAAGGTGTGCCAAGTTTAGTTTTTCTTGGGGGATTTATCTTCTGCTTCGGGGTTGATATAGTGTAAAAAAACATATTTTGAAGATATCAGTAAAAACAAATATTATACAAGTAGGTTTTAAAATAAAACACTCTAGTCTTTCTAGTTCAAAAATTCACATTTAATTCAATATTACTTGATGATTATTTGTTAAATTGAATATAATTTACTTTGAAACGTTTTCTAAGTAAAACTATTTCAAAGTAAATCCTATAAACCAATTTGTTTGGTATCACCCAGGTTAAAAGATGTAATTATCAGAGTGATTTCACCCACCTGCCACAAGTTCCAGTTTCTCTCCGGGGTCTCCCTCCGTGTAGAGTTTGGGATGGCATCGGTAGCCGATCTGACTGATGAGACTAGCGGGAAGAGCCACCAGATCCCTGCGAATCAGCACACACGAGCGGTTCTCCAGCGACACCGGCATGACCGCCATCTCCGGCTTCTCTGCCACTGGAAGAGACAGAGTCACGACAACATTCAACAATTCATGCTCAGAAATTCATCAAAACCATTCTTCACCTTTCAAGGTGAGACAGGCAAACGTGTTTTCACGCATCTGTCAATTTTGAGACTGAAAGTGCCGTTTCATACTTCTGTAAGTGAGTATTTTATTTTATCTACACGTGTCTGTAGATTTCACATCCATATCAATTTAAAAGTTTCTTTCTTTCTTCAGCAGCACGTACGTATTTTATTCATATCTGTTCTGAAGAGGGATGGATTTGTTAATATACCATTCAATTGCTTGTATTACTTTGTATTATAGTCAGTAGTTTCTGATTTAATGTGGTGATAAAAGAAATCCCCTTTAATATGTTAATATATATTATAAGTTTATCCAATGCAAGTGCCATGCCTTTTTTGGAATATTACATATAATGTATATGATGTGTTACATATATGATGTATGTGATATTTATGATATAAAATAAAATAAATTAAAAAAAGGAGTTGAATGACTTTCACAGCTAATTTACAACTTAAAATGAAAGTTGAGATTTTTACAGTGACTATTCAGGGGAAGCGCCTGCTTTTCAGCATCAAATTGCCTCAACTCAATAAAGCTCTGCACTGGCACGACTAATAGAAAAGTTCTGCTTCCCATTTGTCCTTCAGTCACACACACAGACACACACACACACACACACAAAAGATGTGCTAGCTCTCAAATAACCTACAATGTGACCCTCTAGAGCGGTGACTGATTACAGATTGAATGCTTTTCACGATCTTTGACACCCGAGCGCCGGACGAGACTGTCACCGCAGAGAGACACGGCCATTTCTACAGTCAGAATATATACCAAACATACGGGACAAATCAAGACAGGAACTCCAATAACACACAGAAGACAAAAGATCAGCATGTTACTCAACGTGGAGGAATGCTCATATCAAACAGCATTTCAGTTCAATCTGAATTTGACCTTTCAGCTGCACTTTCTTCAAACTCTGACTCAATAACCTCAGGCACTTTCTCATGAAACACTCAAGCGTGACTTAGTACTGATGAAATACGCATTAGTGTACAACAGAAAGCTAAAAAACAGTTTTTTCAATGGAGTAGCATTAAAAAGATGTGCATGTGTTACACAAAGAATTATACCTAAATTAAACTTTTACTGATATTAAAAAGTCCTCGTTCCTCTAAAACGCCCTGCACTTAATAGAAAAAAAGTCCTGACTTAATGCTGTGGTATTTCATATTTCCACATTGAGTGAGTTTTTTTTAACAAATTTATGTTGGCCTCAGAGCTTAATATTTCAACATATGGGAAAACATTTTTACTGCAAATGACAGATCTTGGAACAAAGTCGTGGAAGCAATTTCGTCTTTTTTTCCTCAAGTCACATTGCAATGCATTAAAGATAAATTTAAATAGGCCCTTTCGAGAATTAGAATCTCAAAATGACCTTATTTCACAAATCTGTTTTTAATTGGCTTACTTTTTTTTTAATTAGAATTGTTTATATCATGCATTTCTGATAAAAAAAAAAAGAAGTGAGATATAAACTTAAAATCACAAGGCAAAAAAAGCCTGAATTGTGAGAAATATGTTTGTTTTTATCTCATGGCGAAAACACACTTTCATACAGAGTACGTGAAAACAGTCCTCGGGGTAACGTTTGCTAATCAGAGCCATTATTTTTGCCCTGATCTTTAATCATGTATAGTTTTAAATAGTGTTGGTAAATATTTAACATAAAATGGGCTGTACATTTTTTATTTATGGTGTGTGATTTACTAGCACTATGTGCAGTGAGCAAGACTATATTTCACTACACATTTTTGACTGTTTTTTTTTGAGAAAGCCACACTGTAATAATACATCAGGTTATCTTTAGCACACGTCTCTCATATCACAGTTAAACAGACATCATGCACCGCCCAAGATTCACACTTCTTCTCACGAGCGTGTCTTTGCTGCCTATTATGTTTTTTTAATATCTCATCAACACTGTTGTTAATAACGTTTGTTTAAATACAAGTTATTGACTAACTGCATGCTTTTTATTGTACATTTCTGCCATAAGGACATGACCTTGTGTCACCACTGATAAGCTACCACTAAATATAAATGTACTTTATTGTCTGTAAAGCTTTGTGAAAAGTGCCATACAAATAAACTTGAATTGAACTGATAAAACATTAAAACTTCCAATTTTTACTTGCCACATCATCACTTTTCAAACCATCTGCCACATGCTAAGCAATCCATCTCTAACCTCATGTAACATTTGCCTGTCATTCAAATCATCAGAAATGACACTCAAATCAACAAGACACGGATTGAAGAAGAAGCTGCCGTACTTCCGTAAGGGTTGGCTGAGCGGCCGCACAGCTGGCTGTAAGTCTCGTCCGCATCGAACGGCTCTTCCTCAAACTCCTCGTCCTCGTTCTGGTAAGACGTGGGGCTGTCAGTGGTCGGGAGGCTGGATGCTCCCGGACTGGATCGCTCTCCCAGATACGCCGGAGCCCCGGGCGGAAACGCCCCCGTGGAGAACAGCGGTGCGGCCCGTGCAGAGCGCGTCCCGTCGCTAGCTCGCTTGGCCAGCGGCTCCTCCAGCTTGATCCTGCGGGCCTGCGACGGCACCGAAGGCGACCAGCCGGCTGGCACCAGCGGGTGTGTGCTGGGACTCTGCGGGCCCGAGTTGGGTTCGTCCATGGCGGCCGTGGCCGAGTCGCAGTGGGGCGAGCTGGCTTTGAACATCAGGTCCATTCCGCGCTCCACGATGTGCTGGATCTGCAGGTAACCGGCCGTGTACATCACGACCAGCTGCTCGCTGGCGGCCATGGTCAGCTTCCCCGTGTAGCAGAAGCTGAGGATCTGCTGGAAACAGGCCGGCGTGACGGAGGACGGCAGCTCGAACTGCGCTTTGCTGCTGCCGCTGAACAGGTCGCGAAAGTACAGGCTGCTGGCGGCCAGCACGGCGCGGTGGGCTTTAAACGCCTGACCCTTCACCAGGATGGAGACGTCGCAGTACTGGCCCTGCAGCCGCTGCTCGTTCAGGGAGCCCAGCACCATGCTGCCAAAGTTTGGGATCTCCATGTGGAGCATCTGGGACATGGCGGCCCGCTTTCACACCGTCGACAGAGCCAGTGGGAGGGTCACCTGGACAGAGAGTGAGAAACACATTCAGAGGAAATGACATATGCAGACAGAAGATGATATGAACAGTAGTATGGCCATTATGAACAGGGTTAACTAAACCACAGAAAAACAAAAAAACACAACACAGGGCCTACTTACTCATGAGTTGGAATAAAATAAACAATAGGTGAAATAAAAAAAACTAATTTCAACTAGTCTGATTCTCATTTTAATTTCATTTAACAGAAAAAAAACTAATTTAAAGATTGACAAAAGCTATGTAAAAAAATTAATAACAAAAATCATAAAAACAACATTACTAAAACGTTAACAGATCTGATATGAATCTATTATGACCACAGTGTGTGTGTGTGTGTGTGTGTGTGTGTGTGAGAACACAGTGGTACACTAGGATTTTCACCAGTTAAAAATGTTAAATATTAAGTCAGTTAAGTCTATCTATCCTGAATACATTAAAGCTTTTTCATTAATCAGACAGAAAAGTATAAAAGGCAGAGAAAGGGCGCTCCTGCACACTAACATTCGCAGCAAAGTCAAAATAAAAGTCCTTATCTAACTCTGATCAGCCAACAGAAAAACATAACCACCAACTCGTGCAATTAGCCAAATATTGGGTGAAATACAGGCTTTGCTTTGATCATGAGATATCAGCATTAGAATGAAAAACCTAACCGATGCAACAGCAGTAAAGAAGCTCCAAATCACACTTAACAACAGCTGACCAACATATCTCAGACTGTTGATCACACACACACACACACACACACACAATTATACTTATCTATGTGTTTTACAGGGTTTTGCTGCCGTACAAACTACATTTTTTTATCCCCTTTTCCTTCTCTTCACTAACCATACAAGAAAAAAAAAAGAAACAAAACACTGTTCACTATGTTTTTTAAGCTGCTTGTTTTATAGTATACAATGTAAACCTCATAAATAATGTTTAAGCTGTAGAACCCATGTCATTATGCTCATTTGTGTCCTCAAACCATATAAACCTTTACACACACACACACACACACACACACACACACACACACCTTGAAGCCCCAAAGATAAACCGGCGTGACACACACAAAACTTCCACTCTTGGGAAATACCGTAACTCATTTCCAGTAACAAATGAAATGCAGCATCTGTCTGTCTGTCTGTCCGTCTGTCCGTCCAGTAGTCGCTCCCTGAGTTTTAGGAGACAAAGCTTTCATGAGTCCGTCCGTCTTTCGTCGGGACTCAACAAGTGCAGCGGCATCAGTGTATATGTGATAAAAGCAATCAATGCTGCTTCTGTAACGTCACACACAGAGACCAGCTACAGTTACACAGAGAGTGAGAGAGAGAGACGAGTGAGGGAGGGGCGAGAGACACAGCAAAGTCATTTGAGGACAGAAGCAGCAAAGAAAATCAACTGCAGCACGACACCATTACACTAACACACACAGCACTGATTTCACTGTAGGCAAATCACGGTGTCCTGGAAAGTCCACACGGATGATTTTCATGCTGTTTGATGGGTGATTTATAAGCTTACATTATCATTATAAAAGCATCACAGTATGAATGTGATAGCCAACTGATACAATGAATAGCATTTTAGTTCTATCAACTATAGTTAAACAACTAAAACATTTTGTGTTATTTTAAATGCATATCTAAAAAAAAGCTCACTTTATTAAAAGCTAGGTTCTAAAGCAACGATATTCAGTTACACTTATAACGCTTTAGTTTAGGCACCGATTCTCACTCATGCTTATAAGCATGCACATTACGAGCATATTGGCTAATTATTAGCACTTATAGAGCACATATCAGTGCCTTATTTTGCATGACCATATTCTAGAACTTTGTCCCATACCTAAACTTAATAACGACCTCACTGGTCATAGTCATAGCCAGTTTCTTTCTCATTTAACTGTGGATATCTAAACGTCATTGGCAGATTCTAAACGCATTCATTCTTCATACTGTGCGTGGTCCATTTATCTTTTTTCACTGTTGAAGTCAGCGGTGGTTTTGTTCTGCAAGTATTTGTCTTTGGCACAGACACTGAACACTGCCGTCTGCTTTAGTGAAGGCAGAAAAATCTCTCAGTCTGAGCCGCAGGTGAAGTTATCAATCCAGTCTGACAGACACATGAACTCAAGACAAACACAAAAACACATGGACATCCAACACTGACAAACTGCGTGTCTGCAGTCTGAAGGGGTTTAATATTTCTGCTCGGAGTTTGAGGCGATGTCAGTTTTTTCACCCAGTTTTAGTTTTTTTTTTAAGCATTAAAAGCCTTCACTGCATTGCAACAATGTTTTCATGGCAAGCGCTTTACGATACATAAAAGCTAATATTACAATTTAAGGAAAACTTTAATATTTTTTCTTCATTTCACCCTTTCGATTTTGAATTGAAATACGAGCCGCACGTGCTTTCGTGAGATTGCTCCCTAAACATCCATTCAGTGTTGGATTGATGCTAAGTGACCAGATGCAGCCAAAGATGGCATTTCATGCCAGAGAATGCAAATTGAAAAAAATACAGGCGCTTCTCGACAGAGGACGACATAGAAAACACAGTCAGTCTTGCTTTAAACATTTGCATTGGTTTCCACAGATGGGAGCTGCACTACAAAAGCAAACGGAAAAAATCCAGAAAGACCATATAGCAGATGCTGTTTATCCAAAGTGAACTCAAGAACGCAGACAGCTGAGATTTTCTATCAGTCCTCGACTGGGTAACTCTCACTATTTGAAAATGTTGAATAATTAAGAATTTTATTTGTAAAACTTTTTTTTTTTTTTAATAATTCCTTCTGCTCACCAAAACAATTTTTTGATCCAAAATACAGTAAAAACAGTGAAATATTAAACTAAAATAGCATTTTTCTATATGAACATATTATAAAATTTGTGAATTTTCAGCATCTTACACGAATCAGTGTCACATGATCCTTCAGAAATTATACTAATATGCAGATGACCAAATATTGTTATTGCTGGATTATTAATAATGGTTCTAATAATGATTAATAAAGTGTTGAAAACCATGATACATTTTATTTTAGGATTATTTGATGTACATAGTAAAAAAAACAACAGCATTTACTTAAAATATGTTTTTGTAACATTACAAATATCTTCACTGACACTGAAAAAACTAATTCCTTTAGTTTGAGAGGTAGTGTAGCACATTTTTAACATTGCTAATAATCAGAAATGCTTCTTCAGTAAGTAAGCATATTAAAATGAATTCTGACAAATCACGTGGCATTGAAGTTACGATTTAGTCAAGATGCTAAAAATTCAGCTTTGAACACAACAATAAATTACAGTTTTACAAGATATTCACAAAGACAGCTGTTTTTAATTGTAATAATATTTCAGAATATTACTGCTTTTAGTTTACTTAAAATCGAATAAAAGCCGTTTAAAAAAATTAAACTAAAAAAAACATTAAACGATAATTATTCCCAACATTTGCCCATTACATATTGTTTTGAATTTAAACAAGCTCTTATTTTACGCAACGCATGCATTCAAAACACAGAAACGATATCTACATTACCAAATATACCTACCACTAATTTCTAAGCAGCTTGTCTCTACGCTAAAAATGAAGCTCTAGCGCCTGATTTCCCTGTCTCCTGTGATTGTGATGAAGTTAGGCTGTGTGATATGACAGCCGTCACATGCCCACGTGAGCCATGAAGCACCGCTGTCACACTGCAGCATGCGAGGATGGGCGTTCACATCACGCTGCCAGCTAATGCACAGCGCTGCAATGCAGTGCCACACACGCATGTACGTGCAGGAGTACTGTCGAGTCAGGCCCGCACACACGCACACACTAAATATAGACTTTGCACATCTTTGATAAGGAACCTACAGACGTGAACCCCATAAACCTGCGGCGATCCTCAGCCGAACCACTGATTTATCAGCACGCATCCGTCTGCGTGTCAGAACTGGGCCACGATGCACTGCTGCAGACATAAAACTCCTCCGACTCGGAGGAAAAGGAGTTCTGTCAGAATAAAAAGAGCAGTCCGGGACATTCCGTCCTCGGTTAAGCGCTGAAGACCTGCAGAGCACGAGTCGATCCAGCAGGAAAAAAAAAACGCACGTATATATGTAGTATATCTGCTTGCACTCGTCGACTCTCTTCATATGAACGATCTGCTTTATAAATATTCAAGCACTGCAGTCGTTCTAAAGTCGAGCATGTCTAAGTGCACAGACACAACACATTCAGTCCACGTTGAGAGACGCAGAGCTCCCTGGCAACAGGCCTGCCAATCGGAGCCGCGCATTTGAGCAACGTACAGAACTCAAATCTAGAGCAAAAACACAATCTCAGCAGTCCTTCGAACTCCGCATTTGATTGTACCTGGAAGCGAACTTTTGCTCAGTTCACGCATCACCTGGGAATCCAACCCACGACCTTGGTGATGCTAGGAACATAATCTCACAGCGATTGGTGATCTGCGGTCGTGTTTAGAGTCCAGCGTTTCTTAATATAGAGAGACCGGCGCTGGGGTGAGATGGGGTGATGGACACAGAAATATCATGACGGCATGTCCTCTAATGCCACCGGCGTATGTCATATGATCCCTCGTCCTGTTAAATTTCATGGATGGAGGCAACTGTATTAAAAGGCCCTTATTTTGAGCTGCGATACGGTTTCCGAATTAAACATTATGAGATGCTATAGCTCAGAGCTGCAGTTCTCGGTTATGTTTCGTTGAATGGTCAACCAACAGTTTAGATTTAGAGGAGACACACGTGTGAAACTAGGGCACGATTCATCAAAACAAAACTGAACTAACGAAAGGGCTTAGCGTGCTTCTCAATTCGCAAAGGCTTTGATTTAATTATTTCAACTGAATGGACAGAGTGAAGCGCAGCACTGTGTTCATTCACACATGAGCGGCTCATGATCCGGTGATTTTAGTGTCTTGATTCACACATTTTGATCCACATGAACATCTGCTCCGAGCTGCTTTAATGCAAATTTGAATGCACACACCAACCATCTTCACAAATTTATATAGCGCTTGCCAACAAGAGAAATGTTAATTATATCCCTTACATTTTTTATTTTACAATGAAATATTACAATTTTACTATTTTGTATAAATTATTATTACTTATGTTAACTCTGTATTAAAATCAAATTTTTATTGTTTTTAATTAACAGTTAAATATTACATTATACACACACATACATGTATTTGATTATTTTTATATATATATATATATATATATATATATATATATATATATATATATATATATATATATAAAATCAAAATAAAAAAAAAAAATAAATATATATATATATTTTTTTATATTATTTATATTTTATACATTTATATTTAATCAAAATTAAAAATTAAATCAAATATCTTTATTTTATTTACATATAAAAAATTATATTTTTACTATATAAATTATTATATCTGTATTATTTATTAAAAATCAATCAATTTTTAAAATCAAAATCATCTTAATTTGATCTTTCTCCCAAATTGTCCGACCCAGTGCAACTCCTTTTCCTAACAGGAATGTCTCCACTGAATCTCAATACTGTTTGAGGAACAGCATCTGTGGTTTGTGTGAAGGTAAAGGCTCGTTCAGCCACAGCAGAATCTCAGCGAAGCCTGCGGGTGAGTCAGTCAACACACTAATGGACTCAAGCTGGCAGAGAAGATCAACAAACAAACAGTGACTCCAGCAGCCTCCGCCAGACCTCCACATAACTACAGCTCCAACAATGACAAAACAGCACAAAAAAAGTAGGCTATATCCGTGAGTAGTGCATTGATACGCAGGTCTGGTCACGACACAGACGCTCTTAAAGACATTCAAGCTGCATTCGAGTCACTGGCTGTCAAAATAACCGTGACTGTGCATTGAATGCGACATATCAAAACTGACAGTTCATGGCCAGATTACCCCACAATGTGCCGCAGATCTAATGGCCGTTTTTTACAACTTTGAGCAACGAGCATGTCTGGTACGTTGTGATCCAGACCTCTTCATGTTTCCCAGAGTAGCTATAATAAAAGTTGTGAAACATTTGCCAAATAATAACTGCACTCATCAAGATAAAAATGACTGAGATGGTAATTCCTGCTGTCTTTGATTTGATTGGGCGTTACAGAAGCCACGCATGAATTTTGCTCAAACACAGTTTTTATGCCCAAAAAGTGAGATGTAATCAGCTAAATATTTGACGGGTGTTTTATGATACAAATGACCTACAGTTATAACAACCTATACAGAAATATCTGAGAATGCAAACAGCACAGCATATTAGGAAAGATGGAGTGGATATTGAGCTTTTCTGTAAATTCACTTAACTTCAGACTAGAACATAGCAAAACATGGCTTTGACGTGTTTATAGGTTGTGGTTAGGATAGTCAGTTAACATATTAAAATAATATCTTCAAACAGATCTAGTTCATAAACTATTAACTTCTAGTTTTTAAACTATTTTGCTAATATTCTTCACTTATTCCTTTAGGTTTCTATTTTTGAGGAAACACCCAAGTGTCTACCTCTTTGTATACATGTCCGTGGGTACTCTGTGCTCATTTTAAAAAGGCAGTTCACCTAAAAATTCAATTATCACTCTGTTGTCATTTATCATAGCCCCAAACCCCACAGCAAGCTCAGTTTTTGAACCTCACTTTATCTAAAACCTTGCATATGGCCATCCTTGTGAGACTAAAAAGTCTTAAAAATAAAGGTGCTTATAAGGTTCTTAACAGCGATGCCACAGAACCATTTGGTCAAAAGATTCTTTAAAGAACCGTCTCTTTTGCCACAAAGAACTTTTTGTGAAATGGTTCTTCAGACGTCAAAAGGTTCTTTATGGAACCGTTTATACACACACAAAAAAAGAAGGTAATTCTATTGCATTAAGAAGCACATTTAATTTTAAGAGTGTAATCTCAGTAACAGGATCACGTAAACCAAACACTCAATTTCAACCTCTGTGAGTTAGACTATTCTAAGGTTTTTGGAATACAATATGGTACGCTATGAGCAATATTTTTACTTTCAATACACCAGAAAATCATTTTGTGTTTCTGGGAAGATAATCCAGAAAAAAAAAAAAAGTTAAAAACAATGACAGATGTGTGTTATATTACTGGCAACAAGTAAAACCACTATATACCGGAAATAGCGCAAAGAAGAGCCACCTACTAATGAACAATGCAACAGTAGCAGAGGTCAAAAAAGACACTTTGTCAGCAGATAGCGAAAACGTATTCTGAAACTGAGCTAAAGAACATAGGTAACGTTTGTAAATACTCTTTTGGGGAAAATATTCAGAAGTCCTTGAAATGAGGGATGAAATTACACTAAAATGTGTGTGCGTGTGTTTTAAAAGTGTGTGTGGGGCCATTTCCGGCTCGGTTTCAAGATATCAAATCAATCCACAAGACGAAAAGCCGCTGCTCTACAACTCTTTGCCCTGACTATGACTCAGCACACAAACCACATTCACATTGCCTCCAAAAAATCTTCACCTGTCTTTCCATCTTGTTGGATTTAGTTTGTCGAGTTCACCAAGTCGAGTAACCCTATTACTGTTGCTCACATGTAGAACAAACCTTTAACTTTAAAGCAAGGGATTCCTCAGTTGGGTCAAGGTATCAGTCCAAGACCAGTGAAGATTTTTCAAAGCACACAGTATCAATCACAACACTGGGTCATTTTATTACTTTACTGTAGACTACAGGCATCTTTACACAGCCACTTCTGTGCCTTCTCAAAATTCTGTGTACAGAAGCTAAATTATAGCTGCTCTGACCCACCTCAGTTATGCCACCTCAAAGCAGCACTAAACGGTCTGTGTCAAGACACCTGAAATACCACTTCAGAAGTGCTTCTGTGCCTCATTTTCAGTGTAAAATTAGGCATAATACAGATGTTCTGTATCAGTTTTAGTGTGTGTCTTTGCAAACTGTAGGCAATTCATGGTTAAATTTTAGAAGATTGTAACAGACATGTTTAATGCTAGCAAGATATTCTACAATTCAACTGCTAGCCGTTATATCTTGAATGAGATTGATACTCTAGATTAGTAGAGGCAGGCTCTTAAAATCTTCTGCATTACCGGATGTTTGACTATAGCCATTAAACCTGGTCTACTTTGCAGCTTATTCTCAAGAATCAGACATTTGTACAGGTGGAGAAATAGGACAAAAATAGGACGAGAAACATATCACTGCTGGATTATTAACAATGCATCAGTATTTTTGAAAATCAAGCATCTTAATATTATCATTTTATAATTAAATAATTATAATAATAGTCAATGTTGTGCACTGAACAGGGATGTGATGGTATTATTAATATCATGGTATTGCAATAGCAAAACGGTCTCAATATCATCACGGTCACATTACAGTATAAAACAACAGGTCTAAAGAGACAATAATATAAAATTGTTGTTAATATTACTATATTCTAGTTTGTTTGGCTTCCTAAAACACCAGTGTGAATGTAGTTTAGACTAAGACAGGAGGGTTGGGTTTCCTTTAAAGTTAAGGTCCAAGTCTCCAAGACGCTTTTTTTATTAGTTAAAAACATGGGTTGATTTTTTCCCTTCAATATTTATTTAAATATTACAATAAATTGTATTGTAGGCTTCATACTGAGGTGTTATCGTACAGTACGAGTTTGCACTGTATAATTCTTGCAGTCTGAAATGTAAGAGTTAATGGACAGGAAAAGACTATAAGAGGATAATTAGACTGCAACTTATATTTATGCAAATTCAACTTGAGTGAACTTGCTTAATAACGGTAATGAATGCTTTGTTCTTGTAACAACACGCTGGAAAAATGCAACTAAACAACAAATTCACAACATGCTATTACAACGGTGTCTTATTTTAATGTCATGTACTGTATGGCATTTTGCCACCGCACATCTTGTACTTTCATTATCAAATGCACTTTGCATTATCAAAGTGAGTCCAGGACTCCAGGCATGACTGTGAGCTTTAGTTTCACTTTAGTTCCCCAGTCCGGATGGCATGCCGTTCTAACACTAACCTACCAGACTGCAATCCATAGGCTGTATAGCAAGTTAAAACATAGAACTATAACAATAACTATAATCAGCAACATTATTTTATTATACTATCCCTTATCTCCTCTCCCTACAGTCATATTCTGAGTGTGAGTTAAATAAATAAAGTTAAATATGCTGGATAATATTGTCATCACAAATTCATTTGAGCGCGATAATCTGACATAATCCAAGATAATCTAATTTGAAAATGTAATATTGTGGCAGCTTTATTTAGCCATTTGGTAAACACACATATTGGAAGGCACTATTTTCATATATCAGGTTTTGGTTTCTAACATTTGTTTTGTGTTTATTGCCCAGACAGAGAGGAGAAGTAGAAGTTATAAGGTTCAGCACAGGGAGCAAATCACAACAATGACTGAAAAAAAAAAAAAAAAAAAAAAAAAAGCCCACTTGTTGTTTAGATGAAATCTAAAATCAGTAGCTATTTCATAAAAATAGAGCAGTACAGAAAATACCAAAGAAGTGAGTGTAGACTTCGTAATTGAATGTCTGTCCATGTAAAAGTAAGAAGCACTGCTGACTGCTTCAGATCACGAAGCAGTTCTGCTCGTTGAACTTAAATGTATGAAAACTACAAAAAAACAAAAACCAAAGCTAACGCTCAAAGATTTGTCAAAGTCGGTGCCTGGTTCTTCCGCAAACTCAACTGTGTAAATATAGGTTATTTCCAAGATGACTGTTTGTCTAAGGCCAGCCAACAAGTGATATCAAGCAGCAACTAGCAAATGTTCAGTCATATGCATTATTCACAACGCCTTCATATCTGCTGCTGTCATTCAAGGTAAAGACCCATCAATACTGTGTATGCATGTGCTGAAACGGTAGGGTTTTAGATTACAGTACAGAAACGGTCCAGATGATAAACAAAGAGCGGGTCTGCCGCAATGTGAGTTTTATGCCCATTTCCTGCTCTAGACTCAGCAATCATATGATCTCAGATGAATATGTTCATTACAGCAAATGTTTCCATAAACTCCACGGCGCTTTCAAATACAGTAAGTCAAAGGTCAATCCTGAGAAATTTTGGGGCAGCAATTCAAATCACATGACAGGATTAATTGTTAACAATACACCCATTTCCTCAGCGGAGCTGCATGATAAAACTGTTAATGCCATAGAAATAATACTATTTCATGTTAGTCATGTATGACTGTAAAACAATAAACAGTAGAACTGAGATGAGCGTGGACTGAAGCGTTCTAGAAATGTTAGTCGGTGATGATCCTGCTGCAGTGAACACAGAGACATCTGACCATTAAGTGATGCTTGATCTTGTTATCCTGAACACTCTGTGCATTCCAAACCACGCAAAACAAGACAATCGCCATTCATGATGCCCCACCAACGCTTTATTCTACACACACCGTTCATATATGCACTGCGACGATGAGTGCACAAATGAGAGCAGATACCAGTGTGTTTAGTGAAAGCGTGATGTGAATACTGGGGTAAAACTCTCTATATGAGTCATTGAGCAACAGCCGCTGTAAGTATGTTTCACAGTGCCAGTGTGATGCGTGAAGCATCATGCAAACACCAGCTTAATGAGTTAATATAGTCAGAGCTGTACGGAAAAACAGAATCATAAATTCACAGGAGCTTCGTGCAAAAAAAAAAAAAAAAAAAAAGCCACAAAAATGAGCAAAATCCCAAAAATGACCCTGCATAATTAAACTAAAATCTATTACTGCGAGCAGAGATGACTGTGGTGATTAATATGAAAGTGAATTTAAAAAGTGTTGACTGCTGCATTACACCGACATTTGCTAATTGTGCCTGCATCTATGCTTTTTTTTTTTTTAAATGGCCAATCAAGGGCATTTGAGTTAGAGTTTGGTTCTGCAGTCTTTCAAACTCTCTCTCATCATAAAAAACAACACCAAACTGATTCAAAGATTTATTTTGCCTCTTCAGTGGTAATAGCAGCAGTTTTTGTGAGAATGCAGACGACTGCTTCGGTGATTGGGGAATCTGCTCGATATATATTTTGAATGGAAAACTTATTTTCTGACCCTGCCACAGACACAGACTGACTGACAAGCAACAAACAAGCAAATAACGAAGTAGTAGTTTTGGTGAAACTATCTGAAGGTCCACTTGAGTTGCATGCTTATTAGTGCAAGGGGCTTTAATATAATGGAACATTTTTTTCCACTAACATCTTCATTAAAGGGATAGTTCACCAAAATGTGCTTTTGCAGTCAATTTAAATGTCTAGGAAGTGGATGACTCTTTTTCTTCAGTAGAACAGTTAAGATTTTTTTAACAATTATCCTTGGTGTTTTGTAAAATATATATTAGTTTATTAGTGATGCACCAATCATGATTTTTTTTAATTGCCAATTCAGCTTCTGGTTCCATTTTTGATTCAGGTACTGGTTACAAATATTTTAAGCTAATTTATTTATTCGCTCTATAACAAGCAAACTGGCTTTAAAAATATCTGTAACCATTTGAAATTAAAAGGCAACCATTTTAAAACCCCAATCCAACATAACACGCTATATATGCTACAGTTATTTTTTTTAAAATTTGAATTAGAGGTCAAGTCAAGTGGCTTTTTATTGTCATTTCAACTACATATAGCTGTGCACTACATAGTGAAATGAGACGACGTTTCTCCTGGACCTGGTGCTACATAAAGTCGCGCACAATACAAAAAAAAACTCACATGCTGAGCTAAAACAGAGTCTTAGCCACATAAAGTGCAAAAAGAGGTGGCGCTTATGGAACAGCGGCAAAATAGAGCTTCTTTGTTTACTGCTGTTTACAATGCAGCACTGCTGCTTAAGGGTTTATATGGAGGTAAGAGGAAAAGAAAATGCCTTATATAACCCCCAATTCAATATTTATATTATCCTCTGATATTTCATTCATTGTGAACAGTAGACTTGCTCGACGTGCCTGCTATAGTATTTTTTCCTATTTGCGCCTGTCTTCAGCGTCTCTGGCCTCTGTTAGATTCCTGTTTACAGGCTCAAGCGTGATGGATTTTTCTTGATCACTGTCCCAGTAGCACCCGAAAATAGCAGAAAAATAAGTGCGAAAAATACAGAACAATGCCTGGAGAAACGTAATGCATTTTTATACTTATTTTTCTGTGACCGAAGGGTCAGCAACCACTTTAAACCTTCTTTAATACGGTCTTCCCAGTTAACGATCTGCATCTGAAGCAGCCTTCAATTTCTCATCAATTGCACCGTACTGAAAATTAAATTATAAAGCAACATGCCTTCAAGGGAAGAGAATACGATCTGCTTTGATTAAAAACAAGCAAGCAGACAGCACTGCAGCCAAACCTCACACAGAAACACTAAAGACGCTTAAAACCGCAAGTTGAGCAAGTGGAATATGGGTTAACTATCCGCGAAATCGGTCGAGCACGACCCACTGCGTTTTTATCTGGACCGAGGGGTGAGTCCGAAGCGTCGCAGTCGACCATACGTAATAATTAAACAAATCCAGCTCTCGCAGATCGTGACAGTGAACCGAGATGTAAACAGGTTCTTAGAAATCCCCATCGTGTAACCCTTGTTATTGCTCATTATCGGTTCATAGAAAATATTAACAAGAGCCGAGTTAAGGAATGACATGGTGGCTTTGCTTTGAGCAGTGCGGATGAAAATAAAACGGGCTGTTCACCGAGATTTTTCCAGACATTCTGCTGGAGCTCAACCAAAGATCCGGATCACAGCACATGAGAGCTCATATGCCACAGGTATGCACAAGAAAACAGGAATGTGGCATCAAAGACGAAGAACACTAATGTAGAAAATGTAAAAAACAGAAGGCAAGCACTTTTGATTCTTGTGAAGAGATGTAGAACTCGAATTTTCTGTGGCGTTTGCCTGCGGAAAATACTACTTTCATGCTGCCTGGCACAAAAAGAGAGATATAGAGAGTGTGTCTTTCTGCGTGCATCTGTGGGATTTTTCCACCTGTTTGATGGTGCAAATGGTGCGCCTTATCACAAAAGTAGCAGCAGAGTCTCCTTAACGACACACACGCACGTTCTGAGGAATCCTCCGAAGTGTTGAAACGTATTATTAGTGTTTGATCACATCACTTCCAGCACTAATATGTTAATTTCAGGGCTGTTAAGTGATAAGATTGATTAAATTAATGAATTACACGATGGGAAGAATAATTATTTAAATAAATGGCATGCCGGTTTGGGCTGAGAAATTAGCCCTTAAAATAAAAAATATTTTCAAAAAGAAATACTTTGATTGTGCTACACACAATATTTCAGGCTTACAATGTGAATGCGTTTACTCTGGAATCCGAGTCGCGCAATTAATACTTTGCGATGAATGGTTTAAAAGGGGCATTAAGGTATTTAAAAAAAAAGAGACTCTTATTAAGATTACCAAGTTGCGTATGAGCCAAAATCATAATGGTCCACCTCACGAGTAGCTAATCAAATTTGCATGCAAATATTCCCTAAACACATCCAGTAAAGACAGTGATGCTGGCTTCCTTTGAAATACATTAGAAGATGTGCCCGCCCGCCTGCTCTGCGGTGACAGAGATGCTGCCGGTTCATACACAAGAGTGCTAAAATAATAATTATTATTGCCAATTTTAATCTGTACATCAAAACGAAAGCAACACCTTAAAATGAAAAGAAGCAGAAATTTCTTAAACTTTGCATTCCAAGTGTCCATAAATTAAAAGGATACCCATTTCTCCAGGCAGTGTTTATATGGATTGAGCCAAGTGGAATAGATTTGAGGAAGAAGCTAAATTGAGTTTCATTTATTAGCTTTAGCCACGTGGAATGAATTTGATTGACGGCAGTCTGAATAGCGTTGTTGGGTTGCTGAAAAGTGTGACATATTTGCTGAATTAGAAATGGTAAAAGTGGGTGATATGTATTAGCGATGTGTAACGCAAGTACCAATCACAAACGGAGCGCTATATAACTGGGACCGTAACTTTCCGTAGTCTCCGTGGTTTGTGTAATTAATTGCACCAAATTAAATTTAACAGCTTTAGTTACTTAGCAAAGACTAATAAAAAGGTCACTTTTTAGTCTCATTCACATCAGCTATGATGAAAGAAATCATATGTAAACTAATTAACAAGGAGAGCAATTTGCATGCTTGTTGAGGTGACTGGCAAGCCTACCTGCAAAACATGTGCATGTTTTTACATGCGTGTCAAGCACAGAAATGCATACTTGGCAAGGTAACTTTGAGCAAGACCCAGGCAGCTATTAGAACTGATAAAAGCAGCTTAAATAGTCCTATACAACACGACACAGGACGGCTAAAGTGGAAAATCATCCAAGCTTTGAAGTGTTTACAGTCCCAGTGAGTTCTGCCCTGCTGGAATTATACAATATACACACAGTCATTCATGTGGAATTATTCACAGACTCTCTCTCTCTCTCTCTCTCACACACACACTGGCGTGACATCCATACCATGTGATCATGCCAGGCGTTATGCCAAAGGCCAGCCATGTCACTTACCAGAAATCTGTTACGGCCCTGGGCCTTGGGGGAGTGGGGATTATTTGTTTGCCGCCCCCTGCCGCCCTCTGTTTGTTTGTGCAGGCTCATCAGGCTAATTGTCCTGCACCTGCTGGCCTGCACCAATCTACTGCTCCACCTACATCACTCTGTATATGGGAGTGGAAAACCTTCTCTCGCTCTCTCCCTCTCTCCGCGCTTTGGTTTGCGCTGCGCTGCATGGCTCGGCTCCTTCACCGCGCCCGTCCTCGCCTACCTCTTTCCCCATTCATCATGCACATTTGAGTTTGTCTTTTGTTTTACGCACCACACTCATGACGCACCATTCACCTGTCCTACACCCACACAACACTACCTACACCACTGACTTACAGACACTCACACTCCACAAGCTTCTTTTGTGTTTAACTTAATATTCATTGTTGTTAATAAATCTTTATTTGAGCACCTTTACCTGTTCTCGTCTCCCCTCCTTGTTATGGCCCTGAGCCAGTCATAACAAATTGGGGGCTCGTCCGATTCAAATGAATCCGCGTTGCTTTAGTTGAGTAAATGAGTTAAATTTGCGGGTTTTTTTTTGTTTAACTAGTTTTGATTGAGCGCTTGGGTCGCGTCGTTTTCAGCTCCTGTTTGTTTGCTTTTGAATGAGCTGTCCGTGCGCCTGATTGGCATATAATTCGGGAAAGATTCCGTGTTGTCATAGTCCTTATATGGATTTGGTTGCGCTCAAGGGGAGACTTGTCTAAAGTGGTGTTTAATGCGGAGCGGAGATTTAGTCATGGTGTTTGTCAGTGGTAGCTGTGTTCAGGAGGGAAAGGTAAGTGTATAACTTGTAATGTTCACTGAGAGTTTAAAGATTGAGAATCCCTTGTAGGTTTAGCGGCGCTAACAGGGGTTGTGCTGCGTAACTATTTAGTGTGGAAGTTAAGAGCGGGTCGAAATCGCTCGGGAGCGCGCCGTGGTTATAACAATCAGCTTGCTGGGTGTTCTTACGTGCCAGCGGTATCTGGCGCATAAGAACCCACCGCCACGCTTCCGAAGACTAGGGGTGAGTTTGTAAGTTTTTTTTTTTTGGGGTAGGTAGTTAGCGGGATATCTCGTTCTTTGTGTGGTGTACATTACTCAAGGTATCACTTAAGCGTCCGTCCTGTTTGTAGGATTTGTTTAACCATGGATGAGGTTGTACAAGATTTCATTGAGTCGCCATGTGAAAGTGGTTTAAATCTATGTACTAAGAAGCAGTTGATTGCGCTTGCTGAGTTTTATAAACTTGATATTGGAGATACAAAAAAAGTTAAAGATGTTGTTAGACTTACTTTAAGGGGAAAAGTTGGTGGAAAAGGGAGTTTTGGAATCTGTTGGACAGCCAGGTGAAGTGGTTTTTTCAGCAGAGTAGTATAGGTTTGTCTTTTGAGCAACAGAAGGAGTTGCTTTGTTAAGGTTAAAGGCGGAGCAAGATTTGGAGTTTGCAAAATTAGATGTGGAGAGACAAAAACTTGAGTTAATGAGACAAGGGGGAATTAACTTTGATGAGCGTGTTTCCCATGGAGCTAGAGATGAACTTAGTGATTTAAAACTGGTTCCTAGGTTTAACGAGAGAGATCCAGAGACTTTTTTTCGTTGTTTGAGCGTTTGGCGGAAACGCGTAGTTGGTCTGAACAGACGCGCGTGTTAATGCTTCAGTGCGTGTTGACTGGAAGGCGCAACAGGCGTTTTCTTCTTTGAGTAGTGTCGACAGTGCTAAGTATTCGGAAGTTAAATCTGCTGTTCTTAAAGCTTTTGAGCTTGTTCCTGAGGCGTATAGGCAGCGTTTCCGGAGTTGGAGACGTGGGGATCGCTCACATTTGGAATTTATGCGTGATTTAGTAACGCACTTTGAAAGCTGGTGTTCTTCAGCAGGTGTTAGGACACTGGAGGATTTGAAAGAGCTCATTTTGTTGGAGCAGTTTAAAAATTCAATTTCTGAGAATATTTCAGTGTACATTGGAGAGCGTGGAGTTAAGACTGTGGCGGAGGCTGCTGCGCTTGCGGATGATTTTTATCTAACGCATTCCATGAGTTATGGTTCAAATTTTGCAGCGCGTGCTAATAGTCCGTTCAAATGAACAGAGAGTGGGCTGATTCAGAGGTTAAAGGTGGAAGGCTGATGCGTGAGTCAGAGAAAATTTGTAATTATTGTCATAAGCGTGGACACTGGAAAAATGATTGTTATCGAATGAAGTATCGTCCTAAACAAACTTCCCTAGTCGTAAACCAGCAATGTGTACTGCATCTGTGGTAGCTTCTATGGTGCCCGAGGTAGAGTCCGATCTAAAATCTTTTTTGCCGTTCATTACAGAGGGAAATGTCTCTCTGTCCGGGGATAAGGAGCGTGCAGCGTATTAAGATTTTGCGTGATACCGGGGCAGTTAATTCATTCATAGTTGCCTCAGTACTTAATTTTTCAGAAAAATCCTTTACTGGCTCTACCATTCCTATTGTGGAATGGGCCTTAATGTAGTAAATGTTCCACAACATAAGATGATGCTCCATTGTAATTTTTTTCAGGGTGAAGTTTGGGTAGGTGTGCCCTGCTTTGCCAGTGGATGGTGTCTCTATGATCCTGGGAAATGACATTGCAGGTAGCAGAGTTTGGGCTGATGTTCCTCCTCCTGCCCAGGTGACATTAGAGCCTGTCAGTGTTCCAGATAAGAGTAAAGCAGATTTTCCTGATGTATTTAGTGCTTGTGTAGTGACAAGGTCTACTAAAGTGAAAGCTAAAAGTGAGGAAATTATTTCTCCCACTAGGATGGATTTTTCAGCGCCTGTTCTTCCTTGGTCTGTTTTACATAGTGAGCTGGTTCAGGAACAGAGAGCTGACAACACATTAAAGGAGCTTTTTGATATGGTTTGTCCTAATACTGAGGTTAGAGATCGTCCTCAATGTTATTTTGTTCAGAATAATGTGTTGACCAGGAAATGGTCTCCTCAGTTGGAAAATTTCATTGGTGATCCTATTTATCAGGTTGTTGTGCCTTTAAAGTTTCGTGACACTGTGTTACAGATTTCTCCACGACCAGTGCGGGCATCTTGGTATACGGAAAACCTATGATCGAGTGATGAGGTATTTCTTTTGGCCTCGTTTGAAAAAGGATGTGTCGGTGTACTGTAAGTCTTGCCACACATGTCAGTTAACTAGTAAACCTAATCAAGTACTACACCCTGTGCAATTGAGTCCCATACCTGCTATTGGACAGCCTTTTGAACATTTAATTGTAGATTGTGTGGGCCATTGCCACCAGCTAAATCTGGTGTTATGTACTTGTTAACAGTAATGTGTCAGAACACTCGGTATCCGGCGGCATTTCCACTGAAGTATTACAACTAAAAACGTAGTTCGTGCCTTGAGTCAATTCATTTCAATTTTTGGTCTTCCACGTATAATTCAGACTGATCAGGGCTCAAATTTTTGTTCAAAGCTGTTTGCACAAGTTTTGAAACAGCTTAAGATAAAACATAATCTTTCATCTGCTTATCATGCACAGAGTCAGGGTGCTTTGGAAAGGTTCCATCAGACTCTTAAATCAATGTTGCGATCTTTTTGTGTCCAGATGCAAGGGGACTGGGAGGAAGCACTACCCTGGATGTTGTTGTCTGCTCGTGAGGTGGTCCAGGAGAGTACAGGCTTTAGCCCAAATGACCTTGTTTTCGGTCATAAGGTTCGGGCCTCCTAGCACTGTTGAAGGACGGCTGGATAGAGTCAGATCCGCCAAGTAACCTTATTGACTTTGTAAATGGTTTTAAGTACAAGTTGTATGCTGCTCAGGAATTAGCTAAAGAGAAGTTGGAAATGTACAGGGAAAATGAAAAAGCTTTATGATAAACGCACTGTTTGCAGAGAGTTTTTTCCTGGTGATCAGGTGTTAGCCCTGTTGCCACTAGTAACGCTACCATTTCAAGCTAAATTTTCAGGTCCATATTCGTGGTAAAAAGCTTTCAGACCTAAATTATTTAATTTCCACTCCAGAACGTGAGATCTAAAACTCAATTATGCCATGTAAATTTGCTAAAACCTTATTTTTGTCGTGACTCTGGAGAGAAAGAGAAAATTCAGGTGCCTAGTGTTCAGCCTCAGTGTCTGTCTGTCTCTTCCTCAGTTGTGGCAGAGCTAGGGGTGAACCGCCAGATCCTGAGGAGGCGTGTAACGACTGGTCGTCTAAGAAATGGGGAGTCACTGCAGAATTTGGAGAAGTCTTTGTCATATTTAGACACGTCAAAAGGTCTAAGTTAATTAGATTGATTAGAAAGTACATTGTTCTTTTGGAGACACCCCTTCGTGTACTAATGTCCTGCAACATGACATTGATGTTGGTGATGCTAAGCCAATCAGACAGCGCTTCTATCGTATGCATCCAGACAAAAAGAAGTTACTTGACAAGGAAGTTCAGTACATGCTTGATAACAACATTGCCTTTCCTTCTGATTCCAGCTGGGCTTCACCATGTTTGTTGGTTCCTAAATCTGACGCCACGCCTAGGTTCTGTAATGACTTTCGCAAAGTCAACTCTGTCACGAGGCCTGACTCCTTTCCTCTGCCTCGTATGGAGGACTGTGTGGACCAAGTGGGGGGGGCGAGCTTTGTTACAAAGTTAGATTTGTTGAAGGGTTATTGGCAAGTTCCGTTAACAGATAGGGCTAAGCAAATTTCATCATTCATTACACCTAGTGGACTTTATTCATATAATGTTATGCCGCTTTGGATTACTGAAAATGCGCCAGCGACCTTCCAGCGCCTAATGAATATTGTGGTGCGTGGGCTTGATGGGTGTGCTGTATATCTGGATGACGTAGTGGTTTATTCAGATTCGTGGAGGAACATCTTTCCGTCTGGAAGCGGTTTTGGCACGGTTGGCAGATGCACGACTGACTGTGAATTTGGCCAAATGTGAATTCGCCAAGGCAACGGTGGTTTATTTAGGCCGAGTAGTTGGTCAAGGGGCAGTTAAACCGTTCGTATAAAGTGCAAGCCATCGATCAATATCCATTACCCATGACAAAAAGGAGCTTATGCGATTTTTAGGGATGGTTGGCTATTACAGGTGTTTCTGCCCAAACTTTTCCTCTGTAGTGGCACCATTAACTGACTTGCTAAAAGGAAAACGAAAATTTGTCTGGTCAGATGCTTGCCAGAAGTCGCTTGAGAGGGTCAAAGCTTTAATGTCTAATTTCCCTGTCTGATGGCTCCAAATGGGATAGGCCTTTCAAGTGGAGGTGGATGCCAGTCTAGTGGGCGCGCAGGGGCTGTACTAATGCAAACCAATGACTTGGGAATAAGAAAACCGTGTGCTTCTTTTCTAGGAAATTTAATAAACACCAAGTTAACTACTCTGTTATTGAAAAAGAGACTTTAGCTTTGTTGTGGGCGCTGCAGTACTTCAGCGCTTATTTGGGTTCTGGACCCGTGTCTGATCACAACCCATTAACGCTTTCTTTCAAATCTGCAGTCTCCAAACAAGCGGCTCATGCGCTGGGCTCTCCACCTCCAGGGTTATACACTGGACATAAGACACATCAGAGGCCGTGACAACATTGTGGCTGATGCTCTCTCGGCTCTCTAGCCTACTGGGAAGCGCTTCGCTTCACCCCACCGTGTTGAGCTGAACTGGGGCGGCACGGTGGTTTCCCTGTCCCGGGACCATCCACCTGTTAAAGGTAGTTTTTGTTTTAATTTAAAAATCAGAGAAAGAAAAAAGTTAAATTGGATTGAGGATTATGTGTTATATTTAATCAATTGATTGGTCTACCTGCTTTATAGGGGTAGTTATTTTCAGGTCCCCATAGGGGTCCCTTCTTTGTAGGGGTGTTACGGCCCTGGGCCTTGGGGGAGTGGGGATTATTTGTTTGCCGCCCCCTGCCGCCCTCTGTTTGTTTGTGCAGGCTCATCAGGCTAATTGTCCTGCACCTGCTGGCCTGCACCAATCTACTGCTCCACCTACATCACTCTGTATATGGGAGTGGAAAACCTTCTCTCGCTCTCTCCCTCTCTCCGCGCTTTGGTTTGCGCTGCGCTGCATCGGCCTGGCTCGGCTCCTTCACCGCGCCCGTCCTCGCCTACCTCTTTCCCCATTCATCATGCACATTTGAGTTTGTCTTTTGTTTTACGCACCACACTCATGACGCACCATTCACCTGTCCTACACCCACACAACACTACCTACACCACTGACTTACAGACACTCACACTCCACAAGCTTCTTTTGTGTTTAACTTAATATTCATTGTTGTTAATAAATCTTTATTTGAGCACCTTTACCTGTTCTCGTCTCCCCTCCTTGTTATGGCCCTGAGCCAGTCATAACAAATCACAAAGACACAGAGGGGGAGGGAAAGAAAGAAAAAGTGGTTTAATTTAACAAACTGTCAAACCTCCAGCTCAAGTTTGACAGTAAATCTGTGTAAAATGTGCATTGCATCTTGTTGGTTTAATGTGTCCATAAAAGCACAGTTCTTATCACGGCAGCGGCACTACATCTCTTTCATCCCATATTTTCCCCCTTACGAAAGTACACAGAAATACAATTAAACGTGAACAGTTTTCCATGAAGACACTGATACGACACTGTTTACACAACACAACGACAAAAAAGGTCATTCCACCCACATTTTATTCCAATATCTCACTGAACAGGTTCATACGTAGACTATATGAAGCAACTGCATTCGATTCGACTGGAAACCTGAATGCGGATGGGATCTGAAGTCCAGCATATTCACCAGAATCTCACTGGCATCACAGAAACTGTGACAGGTGCACAGTTACTATTAATACATGCCAAGTGGGAGTTTGGTCACTGTAAACAACATGGGCTACACGAGAGATGAACCCTAACCCTGGATTCAGAGAACTTGTTGCGAGACGTCCTTTATAAACTTTTCTTGCACAGATCTTCAACCCTGTAACATTCTACCCCGAAACACTGTAACAGGACTGGAACAAAACATGTTTTGAAAGAGAATTTTTATGGGGAGGCATTTATCAGGATTTCACTTGCACTGGCTTCATCAAACTGAACAGTTCAACTCTTACGGGAAAAACACTTTTCGCTTTTAAAAAGGAAAAATATTGTTCTTGGCACAAAGCGCAGGAATACTGACTGTAAATAATGCAGTGTGGTGCAATGATATTTGAGAGCTGAGGTTCGCTTTTGCATCGATCTTAAACTTTGTAACATTCTGAAATGTACTTGGTTGCTAGAAAACATTTTTTGTCATGCCACATTGACATGTCATGGTGGGCAATGTGACCTAAATCTTATATAACAATATATACCAGAAAGTGTTTTATGGTATCTTTGATACCATAGAATTTTCATAATCCTCGTCCAATACAAGCCTAAAAAAAAAGGCAAAAAGAAAACACCTCAAGCTCACGGAAGATAAAGAAACTAGAATAAAGAAACTAATTACAAAACTAACAGTAGGATAAAAAAATTACAATAAATAAATACTACATTGTGTAAATCATTTAAATTAATTGATATAATTAACACAGAAAAAGAGATTTTCTCTCACTGTTGTTTAATATGAACTACAGACAGATGATTATTGGCTAGCTTCCCCTTTAAGACCGTAAATCTGGATCCAATATATTGTTTTCTCTTTCAGCTGTTTACTCTCTCTTAAGACCTAAATTATTGACTGGTTATGAGGATACTTGCGAAGACAGGGATTCTGACGCATATAAGCGTGTTTATGTAAGCTAATCGTTCAAAGCCAATAAAACGGCAAAAAATGTGTGCCCTTCTCACACAGAAACAGAGAGGGAGTATGCGTATAGCTCTTTGTTCGTCCATGCTACAGATGTTGTCCGTTGTTTAGGAATGAGCTCCTAGTTTCGTCCTGGCTGGTCGTTCTCCACCTGGTTCTGTCTCCGTTTTGCACCCCGCGAAGATCGCAGTCATCCAAATGATGACAAAGTATTACTGTGGTCAATGTATTTTGCGCCACCACAAAATAAATGATAAAAAATTGTTTAATATTATGCTCTAATTCGCTTTATTTTGTCCATCTGATGTATATCGTCAAACAGCCCCACATGCCAGGAAATATTTAAATAAATGAAAGAATAAATAAATGAAATAAATGAAGGAATAGTATTTTGAATTTGTTATTTTTTGCTATTATTGTAATTTTGGTTAAAACTTTCATAATTTTTTTATTTATTTGTTACTGTTAACAAATTGTCTACCGTCTACAGTCAAGAAACTAAATGACAATAATAAAAGTTGTTGTGGCAAAAATCTTAAAATTATTATTTTTAAATATTTTACATTATTTAACATTTATTTTGTTACCTTTTTATAGGCATTCATGACGTATGACATATAAAAAATTCTGATTGTATTCGTCTGTAAGAAGAAAGTCATATACACCTACTACAATAGCTTGAGCAAATCATGGGGAATTTTCATTTTTGGGAGAACTATCTCTTAAAGAACTGCCCACTAAAAAGCACTTATTGTGGAGCATTTTTCTCCCGTTAAGTGGTAAGTTAACGATAAATCAATACAAAAGTCTTGACATTTTCCAATGGCACAAGGTATTACTACAATGTCTTTATCAGTCTGCGGTGCATCAGTGCAAAATACTCTTGAGATTTCAACCCTGTTGTCAACAAACAAAAGGTCTGCGAAGAGCCTGTGAAAGATGGCGTAGCGCACACATCATACAGAACGACAGATTCGTCACAGCACGTCTCAAGAGTCTCCAAGCCCGAGATCTAATTACAGATGAAGAGAGCAAGCTCATTGTATTCAGATAGGGCTCTCAGTAAAGGGGCCCATCAGGGTTTGGCCCAGAGAGCGCGTCAGACAAACCCAACAAACCCCGGCTGGCCCTTCAGCCCCATGTGGAATGTTTGGTAGAGCGAGGCCTCGAGAAGGCAACTCAGGACACAGTGCAAAAATACAGCTGCTGCGCGTCATCAGGGACGTGGCAGCTGGCCAAACCAAAGACAGCGTGCCTACAGGCATGCATTGAGCCCAAGAAACACGGCCTTGTATATTGTGTGAGAACACACGACGCACGGATGACGAGAGTTTCAGAACACGGTCAAACTCGTTGATGAGTTGGTTTACTGGCAGCGACTTTCAGAACCACAATAGGGTTTATTACATTCATAATCGTATAACACCATTTAGAAAATACATCGGCTCGGTGCCTGGTGGGTCGTGACACAAAAGACAGACAAGCCAGGAAAAACAATGCTAACTGCTATTCATAAAATGCAACTAAACATTCAGCCTTGCATAACAAAATAAATAGACATGTAAAAGTCAGAAGAAAACACTTCCCTATTCTCTACGTTTGGCTATTGATGCGAAACTGCACAGAGATATTTTAAACAGAAATGTGCAAGCAGCAAAAATACTAAAATGTTAATTAAAAATCAATTAAAATAAATTCAGTATGGACAGACCGTGTGTTATGCCCTCTTCCTCAAAACGGTCAAAGGTCAAAGACAACGCAATATTAAACACAGGCAAGAACGTGTGACCACAGTCTGTTTTGCGAGTAGAAGAAAAACCACTGATACTGATATTCAAGAAACATTTACAAACTGAAACCGTCAACGCCGTTTAGTGTAGGCCTGCAACTAACAATAAACATTTCGACATTTTGAGTTTATAATGATAAATTATACTGCCTGCAAGGCTGTGATCGCATTTAAGATTCAGCCACCGAAAAACCCATATGTGCATCGAAACGGTGATGTATTCATATTCAGCACATTTGCAGTAACAGCTGGTGTGGATTTTACAGCAGTGTGTAGCTGTGAAAAGAAGCTCTACGGGCCTGGAAATACGCCACCGTAGTCCAAAAACTACCTCAAAATCTCTTCACATGCTCTTCCTGAGGAGGAATCCAGAAAAGCAGATATCTGGTAAGGCAGCGAGGCTTTCTTTCAGTAAGGAATATGACACTAAGTGCACATTGTTCTGTTAGAATGACTTATTGTGCACACATAAAATATTTCTTAGATATCATCTAGATGGAGACAGTGAGATCTTATGCAGGAAATGCCATGGAGCACATGTTAGTTGCATAGGAAAGGAGGCATTGTGCACAGTCACATGTCTTGGAAACCAGACAGCAGCACGCAACAGTCACACACACGCACACACACACACACACTCCATGTGGCTATACACTCTCTCCTCTGACCAAACTTCCTTTCTCCAATTTAGTCATCGTCTGAATAATCTTAAAGCAACAAACACTCACTCAAGCGAAACTAACGATCAGCCCCAAGACCTGTCTGAACACACTGAACTGGAGATCAAACTCGACCATCTCAAACGGTTAGTTTATCTCATTGAGTGTGGATTCAGAGTTAGAAATGACATCCGGTTTCAATGAACTGCTGAGGAATCATGCTACAATGAACTTCTACAAACAAAAAGTTGCAACTGGAGATCATCAGCACATGCTGTCGTAGCATGAAGAAGATACAGTCCAATGTAATTTGCTTGACTTCAAAACGCGTAAGATTGTACTGCAAGGTTTTTTTTTAAAAGAATATAATCACAAAACTTGTAATACCACGCTGCCATTATCAGACAAACAATGTTATAGCCTGGCACCAACCCACCATGGTGGCATGTCCAAAAACAGTACTTGACGGGCCTTAGGCAGTTTTGCAAAAGTAAAATGAGTTGTAACAGTCTTGTGATGATCTGCAGTAACCACCATCATCATCATCATCATCATCATCAATCTACATTAAAGCACTATTAAACTCGAACACGCGCGCAAACGTTCTCACGTTCTGCTCGCAAAAACACATTCCACCGAATCCACCTGCATTCCTTCACTGCCATTGTTTTTTTTTTTTGGCTTTGTTTTTTTTTTTTAAACAACTTTCATAAGCCGAAAACAAATGACTTGAATTTAAGGCTGACGTTCACGAGGTTGGGAGCAAACCCTAAGTTTCGGTTCTGAGTACATGACATTACCCGCCGCACTGAAATCCGATCTCCATCAGTGACTCCGAATCAAAGAAATATATGAAGTAGGAAATAAAATATGGCCCCATATGCGTCATGCAGTCCTGCCATCAAGACCCAAACGTGATGCGTGTCACATATTTACCCGGCGAGTCTCTCCTCCATATAAGAGCGCGACGCTCCGTAGCGGCGTATTTGCGTGGATGTGAAGTTTCCAGCGGGGTCCGCGATCAGCCAGACCCTCCTCACCTCCACTGATCTCTCCCTACAACGCCAGCGCTCTCCCCATTTGCCTCTGTCTGAGTCTCTCTCTCTTTCTCTCCCTCTCTCTCAGTTCAGGAAGTGATTTCGCGTTCAGTCTGACATCATTCTCGAACGCTTTCAGGAGTTTTTAAAGACACAGTCGGACCGTCCCGTACGGTTCATATCTAATGAACAATTATGGCAAGCCGTTTTAACATTTACTCCTCAAACATGACTATGTTTAAGTACTTAATTAACGATAATGTGCAGGCAGTGTGGTATAATTTCAAAAGAACTCTGGCTTTGTGGTTATTCACCAAAGCAGATCACCTTCAAGGAACTTATCTATAGCGAAAGTGATAGTGTGACTGTAGGCTGGTCTGCTGTATCTTACAAAAAAAGTGTGTGTGTATATATATATATATATATATATATATATATATATATATATATATATATATATATATATATATATATATATACACACACACACACACACACACACACACACACACACACACACATACAGTATATATATTGGGAACTTATCAAATACAAGCATAAATGTATGAGACAGAACACAGCTACTTCATGTACAAAAACAGGTTTCTATGTCGCGTGGTCAGTTATACAGTTTAGCACTAGATGAGTTATTAATCACACATATTTGAGAACTGAACACTACCTTTGACACATTTTGGCCCTGCGAATTTGTCCAACCATTCACTTCATCAGCAACAGCCCTGGACATTTAGCGTTGCTAGCTTAATGTTTTGTATATCACACTAAAATCCTCTTCTTTCTCACATTATGTAATATTTTACTCGCAAATCAAGATCTTTTTTTTTTTGCAAAGTGCATTAAGCAGGATAGTGTAGGGCACAGACTATCATAGGTAAGTTGTAACACATGTGATTTTGATATTTCCACACATTCTAGAATAATAAATAATAAGAATAATAAGAATAATAAAATTTATGGCATTCGGTTGCCAGTTACTGCAAAAAGTATACTAAAGTATATAACTTATTTGAAATTAAAAAAATACATTTAATCTCAGATTATCCAATACTAGCCATCTTGTATGACTTGCTTAGAATAGTCGAGAATACATCTCATTGTGGACAATGATGTGTTCAAGCTGTAAGCAAATCATGCCTTTTTAGGCATGTTGTCCGCAATATTAATTACAAATGATCAAATCTGATTTGTATGCTTTGGTAATGATGCAAGTGTACCAACATATGTGACAAGACTTTCAAAATGGATGCAGCAAAAGTGAAGGTGCAACTTCTCGTTGTCTAAATAAGCACCCCGTATTGTTATGCAAAACTCCACATTTGTACTTTGCACTAGAATAACAGAACTAGTAACAGAAGCCACCATGCTCTAGTTACGGCCAGCTTCACGGTGCAGCAAGGGGTGCTGTGTCTTTCAGTATTTGTCACAGCATATTTGTATCACTTTTGAATTTATGAAAACACACACAAAAAATATTCAAGCCATTTTAAATGGTACCACTGTACTTATTTTTTTTAGTTTTGAGTTTGCTCTTAGTTCACGAGCAACAATGAGTGGCAAAACAGTCAATTGCATGAAACAGAAGATGGTAAAAATTCATCCAAAAGTCCTTTCTGGCTCTCTGAACTCTTTATTGCTTTTGCAGTCAATATGCAGAATTGTGGGTCCTGAGGACCACTGAAGATTGAAAAACATTGGTTATAACATACCAATGTACCATATCATGATGTATGTTAAAGGAATAGTTCACTCAAAAATTTAAATTATGGCATATACACCAAGCCATGCTAGGTGTATCTGACTTTCTTCTTTCAGACGAACACAGTCAGAGTTTATGTTTGTGGATAGCGGTTATTAATTTGAATCTCTGTAAATTAGATATATCTGGCGTGAAACCAACCTATACACCTTACATGTCTTCTGAAGCAGATCAATGGTTTTTTGTAACAAAATTATAAAGTAAAAAAAGCGGATTTTTGGTTCCGGATTCTTCTCTGACTTCTGAAGCAGATCGATGGGTGTCTCAACATATGACGCAACTTACTTTGTACGTCTAGTCACCCATCGATCTGCTTCAAAAGACATGCGATAACCCCCTAAGGCGTATAGGTTAGTTTCATGATGTATATATCTGATTAACTGAGCTTCAAAATAAACTTTTAAACTCTGACTGTCTTCATCTGAAAAGAAGAAAGTCATGTACACCTAGGATGGCTTGGGGGTGAGTAAAATATGCCGTAATTTTCATTTGTGGGTGAACTATTCCTTTAAATTATGAACAATATAAAGTGGGACTTCCACTGTTTCAAAGATGTGTGAAATTTTAATGCCCCTTACTGCCAAGAAAGCAGTTAAATGAGAAGTGATCATCTGTTGTGTTGAGGGCTTTTCGCACCATGGGGACCTTTTCGTAATAGTACCCAAACTAATTGTGAAACTGCCCTAAGGAACTAAGAAAGGTTTTAGTTTTAGGCATTACGTTTAGTGGAACTAAATTAGCTCCTACTTCAAAGTAGGGTCTAAAACAGTTCTAGGAACTATCAGCAATGTAAGCGTACACTGATTGGTCAAACACGTGAAACACCCGCCATTTTAAAAGAAAGCAGTGTAAACATATTTACTCCACAAACATGGAAAATTGTCCACAGTGTTGTGTTCTTTTCTCAGTTTTGATGTAGGTTTGTTAGCCAAATTTTTTGCTCTTGCAATCGTGTAAATTGTGCATTTAGATTCCATCTCCATTATCATGAAACCCATGACACACAACAAAAACTCATTTACTGTTTTATTGCAGTTTGTTAGTGCTGTGCAAAAAGAAGTCACTGTTGTTCACTTTAGAGTTCCTGCTGCTGATGCGAATACAACCAAATAGGTTTGCTAGGAACTACCCTGCTGGCTAGAACTAAGTTCCCAGAACTGTGTGGTGGGAAAGCCCTTATGGTGTTATAGGTCTCCCTAAAGCTCATAGTGTAATACTGGACAGATCTCTAAAAGCTTAAGAAATACAACCTTAAGAATGGATTGATAGCCAACAGGCTAAGCCAAGAAATGTGCATAGGCCTCAAAGACTCCTACATCAACACCAAGAGCTCAATGAGAATCTCCATATTGTTCTCTCATCCTGTTTCTTTCTTACCTTCTGCCATGCCCCTTTATTTTTCCCTTATATTCAAGTAATTGTTCTAGTCAGTGATCATCTTGTTCTGTCTCCTTTTACTATGCCCCTTCATTTAGCCTTTGTTTAGTCTTCTTGCCAGATAGTACTCTAACTGCCCTGCCCAGCGTCTACTCCCCCTCTACATTGGATTGATTCCCTGATCTCACCTGACCCCAACCTTCCTCCTGAGATATCCCTGCTTACATGTCTGCCCTTGACTGGGCCTCAGTGCCCTGTCAGTTTGTTTATTTATCTTTTGCTTTGTTATTGGTAATTAAGATTTACTGACCTGAATCCACTTTCTGGTACACGAGAATCAGTTCTCACTTGCTCTGGCAATTTATAATGATTTTCAAAGGTTATTTCCTTACCTTGCTACAGGAGTAAATAATACTGATCCCAGAGGGCCACTGTCCTTCAGAGTTTAGCTGTAACCCTAATCAGACACACCAGAACCAGCTCAATGAGGTCTTTAGGATCACTAGAAACATCCAGCAATCTACAGGATGCTGGCTCTCCAGGAGCAGAATTGAGTACCCCGTCTCTTCTGCCAACCCCTTTCAGTGCATAGTTTTGGACATTGCAGAGCCTCCTCAAAAGGTATAATTGGGACCAGTATATATTAACCTAAACACTTTGGTTCAACACTACACAGAAAATCATTGGTACAATTGTACTTAAGAGTGTGCAAGTATCTCAAGGAGATACTTAACCAGTCAGCTGATTAAACCTGTGACAATCCCATTCTAAACATATGCTAATGAAGGTTTGTAAAGAATGTAGCAAAGTGGTTATTTTCCCTGCTCTTTGCACCTCAGGCTTATTCTTGTTTATGCTGATCTATGTATAACCAGTAAATATGACTGAAAGAAGTGAGTGTTATTACCTTCACTTCAAGCCTTGTTGCTAAATGGTAAACCCACCAATCACAATTACACAATCACACCAAGATGGCGCCTGGCACCTTTGAGGTGTTCCCTCAGATTGAACGGTAAAAAGAAACAGGCTTGTCTACCATGTAAACTTAATGAGGAATGAACTATGTGGTAAATATATGGTAATATGGTAATAAATGAACGTATGGTAAATTTCAGTTGTGCTGAGTAATCACTAATCAGAAATCTTTAGCAAAAGAAAGTAGTTCCACAAACATAAGGGTCTGTAGGAAACACTGTACAAATAAAATTCTGAGAGTGTGTTGTGGTCATATATTCAGTTTTTCACACCATTATTATGTAAAATAAGTATTTATGTAAATCAGTCTTGATCCTGGAGGGCCGGTGTCCTGCAGAGTTGATCCAGCTTGCCTCAAAACACCTGCTTGGAAGTTTCAAGCATACCTAGCAAGACCTTGATTAGCGGTTTCAGTTGTGTCTGATTAGGGTTGGAGCTAAACTCCAGGATCCAGGTTCGAGATTGTGTTCCTTGCTCTTGTTATTTATAAATCCATCAGTGTTTTATTGTTCTTTGGTTATCAGTATCTGCAATTAAAAACCCACATTGGTCAAAGACAAAAACACAGAACGTCCATCATTTTGAATTAAAATTAGGACACAATTGTCTAGGACACTTTTATTATACCCAGAAATCATAATTGCACACACACACAGCGGTAAAATGTACACAATTTTTATTCATAGTGTTTCGATGCTGTTCCTGAGATGTTATTGAACTGTGCTACACCACAACTATTTGAGCAGGTCTGCAGTAGTAGATATGTGTCCCTCCAAGAGAGTTTGCCATTTGACACAGGTGATACTCCAGTCATTCGCGAGCTGTACATTTGTCGGTTCATCAGGGCATTGACCCTTCTGGGTTGAGCTGTACAATGGCTTGTCTGAAATGTCACTGGTGTCCGTTCAGTTTCAGAACAAAAGAGCATGCTTGGCCAAGTATGAGGCATATGATGTTTGATCCTCAAACAATAGGAGATTGTACTCCCTCAGTTTACTTTCATGCCAGGCTGGCGCCAATAACACCACACTAATGCAACATGGGGAATCAGACTCATGCTCTGATTGGCACCATACAAATAATATGGTCTGAACGCCGCGAATAAGCTGAAAGAGGCCATTAGCGATGGATATTTCTGCATGAGAATGGAAGGAAAACCGAGATGAAATAGCACCTTCTCAAAAGCAAACATAAGGGACACATGCAAATCTAAAAACATATGAAACATTGGCTTACTGACATTAAAAACAAAACATAAATCAAATTCCTCTACGCACAGTGTTAGAATACAACACATTTAATTAATATAAAACCTAAAAAAAGAGAAAAACCATGCACACTCATAACATTTCTTTTACACTGGAATGAGAAGCAAGCTGTGGAAAAGGATTTCAGCTCTTTTTAAAAGTGTCGCACACATGTTCTCAGTTCTGTCAAGATGTGTAAAAGTTGCATGCTCAAGAAGCAAAATCAAATGGAGCGTCTTTCAACACAGTGATCATCCAACCAATCCGAACTTCACATATCTACAAAGACCATGAAACACCATCCCAGGCCTCCGATCAGAAACATGGTAACATGCATGCTGTATATAAACAGATCATTGAGGATGCCAAAGTCCAGCCGGCGATGACCCAGGAGCAGTAGAATGACGGACAGCTTGTATTGAAGGCGAAGGAAAATTCGCACGCTGACGTACTGCAGGCAGAAGAGTGCAGACAGTGCCACCCAGAGGAGGGAGGTAAAAAGGCTGCAGCCAAAATAGAGAAGGAACCGAATGAAACTATACATCCATCGAGACTTCAGGTACAGGTCAAAGTTGTTGTATTTGGTGCGTACGAGCTGGGCAGTGCGTGCCGGGCCACAGGCCGAGTGCATGCAGGTAGTGTGAGGGCCATGGAAGGAGCGAACCCTCCGTGGAATGGGAATGACAGGCATGGGTGGGCTTGGAAACCCCCTGGATTCAGGAAGGCCCACTCACAGGACTCTTCCAGTAACTCCAGGGCTGCATGTTGCATAACAGGACCACTGGCAGCTAACAAAAACGTAGACGGATGTAAACGCGATGTTTCCAAGACTAAGTGCACTGGCGCTCACCCAGCGGGCATCTCCATAGCACTGAAACTCTGGAGAAAAAATAAATAAAAATAATTAGTGATATGCCAACATCCAGGCAGATCGATCGGATGATATTTGGCTAATATGCGTAATTATGGTTGCATACAAGTATACAAAACATGTAGATGATAAAAGATGATAAATGCTTCGCTAGAAGATTTTGAGGACACTAAACGTCTTATTAAAACCTGCTTACCTCCACAGGTGATCTCTGATTATATAAGAATACTTACATTTTCACAATCAATTCTTCAAAAAGTGGTTTAAAATACAAACATACTTACTTTTTTCATACTATTTCCCATGTTTCTTATTGGCTTATTGGTTAAGCTGAGAACACATATTCTAACGAAATCTGTATGGCCTCGCTTATTGGGCAGTACATTATTTTAAGCAGGCGGACAGATGACAATGTGTAAATAATTAAAATTTAGAATTAATAGATAATTAGTATTTATGTTAACGCATTTGGCAGATGCTTTTATGCAAAGCAACTTACTTTGCATTCAGATTGAATCAGTTTCTCTTTATCCTGCTACTTTAAAACATTCTTTGTTTCATGTCAATTCCACAACATGACTGCACACATCTCACATGCTGCCAATAAACTGTATTATCATACAGGCTATAGACGCCCTGCTCTCCAGATACTTGTACTTGTATTAAATGAAAATAGTGCTGAAATGTGCGTGTGTTTAATTAAGATTATATTCAAAGCACTGACATAATGCTTTTACTTGACAAAAGGGGGTTACTATGATACACTGATTGTATCACATAGTATACAGAATACCACACTCATAAACCATTATATTTCTATAGTATTTCAAGATTACCACTGTATTACAATAAAAACCTTATGGTTATTATATCATGTAAATATAACAATATATCCACGCAGTACCCAAAATAATTTACTTGTACTGTGTTCAAAATCCATGGTAATGGGTTTTGTGAAGGTTTAAGTGTTTAAAAAAACGTAAGGAAAGTGCCGTTTTTATGTAAACATAGCGAAATCTGCTTATATGGTTATTCTATAAATGCAAGGCCTCGTATGAAGCTGTTCAACGGGCAGATCGCATTATCATTCACCTCTCGTCATACGCTTAACATATTACATATTATATATACATCAAACGTATTTATATATAGAACAAGTGAATGAAACTCACATGCGTTTATGCTGCATTCATCTGCTGGTGATGTGTTGCGGCGCGGAACACGGTCTGTCGCAAAACACACTGGCCCGCTGGTTACTATGACAACAGCCGGACAATTTAAAGGCGCAGGCTCGTTTTTTTAATAGCCTGGAGTGAACTAACACGCTTAAGTCTTATATGAACAATTAAATTACATTTTTATAGTTTGTCAGACTTAATCAGTACAATGCCATCTGGTAATTTAAGATTTATAAGACAACAGCTTTAAAATGGTCTCCATGCACTTTTCTCTGAATTGAAGAGATCTCAAAGATAGTAATTAAAATGCCATAATGTTGAATATCTGCATATATCATTTCAATTTCTAGTTGTTCTGTTTAACTGTTTATGTGAGTACGTGTGTGTGCTTGTTTTGACCATATAGGCTTACTTGAGAGGACCAAATGTACTCCTCTCTTATATTGTGAAATACTTTGACAATCTACAATAAGCTGGTCTCACCAGACTTATGAATCGGTCAAAAGATGTTTCGATGTAAATCTAGTGTTCTGCACATATTTCTGTGACGGTTAAGTTAATGGGTGGTTGAGTTAACTGATAGAAGACATCATTAACCTGACAGAGAATCAGTGGAAGTCTATGTAATGCCCTCACTAAGACTGAAAAATAAACCTGTGTATGTGTGTGTGTGAGAGAGAGATCGATCGCTCATAAAGTTGATTTGACCTCTGCCTAACTTTTCCAGTGCACTGCACAGCTCTGCACGTCTGCAGATTTATGGCATGACTGTACGATTGCATCCTGCCTATTTGTCAGACGGCCAGATAGTGAGCGGAGCAGCACATCTCGCCGCAGATAAATCATAACGGGAGGCGCTTTTAAAAAGAGTTTATTATGATCGTTAATGGGGCGCCCGATCACTTTGTGCAAGATTTAAAGACATATTATGCAAAATCTGAAAAACAAACCTTATAATACTTAATCAAACATGCATAAAGCCATCAGCAGGGCTAAATAAATTCTCCCAATTAACTTGCTTTAAGAGATTGTGATTGCTTTTACTAATTTAATCAACAGTGTAATAATTTCAGCGGCAGTCAGGGTTGATGATGAGCTTTCTGTAGATACGGGGGGGAATTTGAGACGAGACGCCATCTTTAACAACACAGGACCATTTTGAGAGTCAGTGGAAGTGTTCATGTTTCGCTTTTGCTTCTTATGGCACGATATTATGAATATGAGTTCAAAGACTGTATTCAGACTCATGCCAAAGTGTTGCCAACAGCATGCTTCAGGGATGACATATTTTTGCAAACCAAAATTAACTTCACATTTAAGCATCATTAGCATCTCATTCCATCATCCTTAAGTCTTATGGTATTTTGATATTATTACTATTATTTGGATTAAAGAAATGGCTTTATTAGTAGTTTTGTGAGTTTGGTTTTATGAATAGTGATGTGATGCAGCTGACTATGACAACATTGCATTCATAATTCATACTAGAATATACTCTTTTTGTTTTAGAGAGGTAATTACTGCTGCCATGTATTTGTTGCTGCCATAAAGCCCTTTTTGTGATATTTTGTACCACTTAAACTCTCAGAACAGACATTATGGGGAAGAAACATAAAGCTTTAACTTTATTAGAAGTCACTGTACCATCAGAGTGATTTTGAAGCTGATATTTCAATGTAAGTGGCTTCACCTGCGTCTTCGGTTAACGCTAGCTCTGTTTCATTACGATACATCAGTAGTATTCCCTTGATATTTTTTAAAACTCATGCTTTAAAGACATTCAACATCATTACACTGATCTCATCTACTCACCTTGTTGTGGTTATAATCACATTATTCTAACTTTCAGGAAAAGTTTTGTTGTTGGCTGCTTAATGGTGCTTGATGGTTATGTTGAAATCACGTGACCATGGTGCAGTTCATTTATAACCATGTTTAGCTTTTTACTTCAAAAACGGCAATAATAATAATAATAATAATAATAATAATAAAAAAGTAATCCAAGGTATCATAAACTTTTGTTGGTCACACAGCTAATAGCAATAATCCTAGAGCCAGTGTAAAATCTTGGGTTTTTGCGACGGTAACCAGAATGAGGCAACCCAAATATATTTAGGTTGGACTAAATATATCTTCACCAAAGCACCTGATATAGTTTTTACATATGTGACCCTGGACACTAAACCAGTCATAAGTAGCACAGATATATTTGTAGCAATGACAAACAATACACAGATGGGATCTTTTAACACAAAAATCTTGTGGATATCAAAGTAACGATCATGTTCCATGAATATATTTTGTAAATTTCCTACTGTGTACATATATATATATATATATATGTATATATATGCATTGCTAAGAACGTAATTTGGACAACTTTAAAAGCCATTTTATCAATATTTCGATTTTTTGCACCCTCAGATTACAGGTTGTATATATTATAAAGGTTGTATCTGTTCTCATATCCTAACAAACCATAAATCAACGGAAATGTCTATATTTTATTATTTCACATTTAGCAGTGATTAAAGGTTTATCTGTTTTTGTGGCGATTATTGCTCTCAGTTTGCTGCAGTAGTTCTTTGCTGTTCAGCCTCAATCCTTCTTAGTCTTTGATGGCTGTTGCCTGCTTTCAGATTTCGTCCATCTACCCCACTGATGAAGTTTTACCATATTTTTTTTCTGCATAGCTGCAAAGACTGTTTTTGTTGTTGAAATACCAAACAATTGGGCTGTTGATGTTACAGACACTCCTGGTAAACAGGCTTCCATGATTTGTCCTTTATGGTCATCTGACATTCACCCATTTGCCCCATGGCGGGTAATAAAAACCGCTGTACTACAATAGCTACTAAAGAATATAGAAAACTAAAAGATGATTGCATTTTTTTTTTACCTGCACAAATATGATATCAACCGCTATATTTTTTCCAACCACTGTATATTATGTATAGTAGTCTATATATTAGATTAACAGCAGGCCTTACTTCTTGTGTTGAGTGTATCTAATGCCCGCTAGAGGGAGCTCAATTCCCATCACAGTGTAGCTTCACATTAAACACAGAGTTTTTAATGAGATCAGCTCATCTGTTTCTCCATTATATGAGATTGTATTGTTTTAAACTCTTCCATTCAAAGCCACTGTGTGTTTATTGCATGCATAATCTTTATTAAAGTGATAGTTCACCCAAAAAGTTACAATTCAGTAATTACTCACCCTCACGTTGTTCTAAATTCGTATGAGCTTCACTCATTTTAAGAAGACTAATTAATACAGCAATGTAATCAGCGCCCAGAAATGTATAAGGAGATGGGTAAAATAATCCACGTGACATCAGGTGTTCAACCGTAATTTAGCAAAGCAAAGAAAACCAAAATAACAACTTTATTAAACCATTTGTCTCCTCTTCGCCACCCTAGCGCCATTTCGGAAAGTATCCTTTGAACGTAAAAACATACACTTTCAGAAATAAAGGTACAAAAGTTGTTACAGGGATGGTACGTGTTTGTATCTAATAGTTTAAAATATGCACATTATGTACTAAAATCTAAAAAAAGTTAACCTTTAGGTACTGACCCTTTAGATACTGACAATGTTCTTACAATTTGTGCCATCCGCTTAGATTGTGCTACCTCCCTATTTAAGGCTTTTTTTAATGTCCACATCTTCCTCCTACACTAAACCTACCCATCAACACACACCCTTACCCTAAACCTACTCTTGAAAAATGCAATTATGTTTCAGGTAGCACAATCTGATAGGTAGCATGTTTTGTGTGCACGGCCGGCGCCATTCGGCGTCTGTCTGGCACTGCGATTCTCGTTAAGTGTCAATAATAGCTGTTCGTCGAATTATCCATGCTCGAGCACGAAACTACTGTCAACTAGCACTACTTTTCAAAGAAATAGTCTTGTCGCTGAGTACAGTGCTCTGAATCACTAAAATGGACCTGCGTTCACAAACAGCAAGGTGCAAGTGCAACTTGTGCTGTCTTGAAAGTGGACAATACCAGCTTTTGTGACAAAACGTGTTTAGGTTTCGGATTTGCTATATGTGGAGAATAATACACAGACTCGTTCAAAAAAGATGAACTGTTCATAAGTTCAAAAACAACATCCGTACAGATGACACAGAACAGCAGCATGCTGTTTACGCTCAATGGATACTCTCCAAAACGAAGATGAACGAGGTTTAGAACAATATAAGCGTGAGTAATTAATGACAGAATTGGACTACGCCTTTAACAAAGTATTTTTTTTTAGCCAAGCATTTTTAGTTTCAACAATAATGAATCCTAGAAGTTTGTGGTGATTTTTTGTGCACGAATTTAGAATATTTTGACACGTATACAGAGTTTGACTGGATGTAAAATCCTTCTATTTCCAGCCAGGAGAAGATTAAAACGGTCTGTGTCAAAATCCTCTTACCAACCCAAAATACGCTGAAGGTTGATCAATTAATTCATTAACTAAGTAGAGGTCCAATACATGACAAGAGACAAATTGAATCAATTACCAAAGGCTAATCAGAACAAAGAGAACTTTAATTACAAGAAGTTTAATTAAAATGCTTACCGGTGTAATATGAAGTGCTTTATACATTCTGGAGGAAAAGCCACACATTCACAGGAAATTAAAAACGGGAGCAGTATGCTCCACTCTTACCTCAAAGATAAACGTCCACACAGAGCTGCTGAGTTTCACTTCGAGAACCCAAACTTACAAAAACAAACTAAAATGGAAAAAAGTGGGTTTGGGATTCTTCTCCTCTTTTCTTCTAAATCATCTGCTGAGTTCTAACGTGATTTCTTGATCTTTTAACCCAGTAAAGCCTGACATTAACATTACGGAACAAATGTTTCTCAAAAGGCATTTGATCAGATAATGATTCTAAAAAACGATGTCTGGGTAATCAGGTAAAGCCAAGCTGGTTCAGTGTAGATTTAACAGCAAAAAATGACATTTGTATGATTATAAGAAACTTGCTTAGTGCTTAGTAGTGTGCCTGACAGGTTTAACGGCAAAGTTTCGATCATGTTGATCATTCGGATGCCATAGAAATTCATGTTCAGATATGATTCAATAGGCCTTATAGGGTTAAAATTCTAATTAAACAGAATATAGCACTGACACAGTCCCACTGTTCTGCTATTATCATTAATCGTGTCTTGCTAGTAGCCTATTGCCAGAGCAATTATTTATTGCTGTCATTTTGGTTACTTTGTTATCAACTCTGCATATATTTGAATACATTAGCATGAACACACACACACACACAGTTTGTGCAGAGTATGAGTTGCATTTCCTCTGTGGAAAACAGCAACCGCAAAAGAAAACGCCACTGCATAAATGTAAATAAAACTGTTTACCAAATACGGACAATATGAAGGTGCAGGATGCATATCAATACACGCACAGTTATTAAAAACATCACTATCATAAATGCAAATGAAATTACGATATAATCCTGTTGTCATATTCCAGTTCAGGAAGTCGAAGGAAACCGTCTGTTTGTGGCGCAGCGAGATTGTGGAGAGTGTTAATCTGTAAGGCTTTGAAGGGTTTGGATCAGATTAAACATCTGCAGCGGGGATCAGCAGATCAGCTCACTCCGTCAGTCTGAGCTGCATGTTCCCCAGATCTCACAAGAAATCACTGAGAGTCGCTGGAGCACCAGCTGAGCCACAACATGACACGAGGACACACTATCGCACGCATTGTATATGACTTTCTTCACACAGTCTGAGTATAGCCGAGTTCCAGCTTCTTGGCTGACTTCTGACTCAATGTATGATGGATGATGTACGTTGCGTCATAGGGCAGCCATGAAGCCGGAACTGTACATTCTCACATTATAATTCTAAAACTACAAATATTATTGTACCAAAACTCCATCAATCTGCTCCAGGGGACATGTTATAACCCCCCAATGGCATATAGGTTCGTTTTAGTTCTTCAAAACAATAGCATCCACAAGCATTAACAAGCCTGGAAGAGCCAGGAATTTAGGAATTTTTAAAAGCAGACTGCAATCTTCTGAAAGGAGAAAGATATATACACCTATAGGATAGCTTCAGGGTGAGTAAAATATGGGGTAGTTAAATTTTTTTTGTGTGTGAACTATTCCTTTAACACTCCAAAAGCTGCACCTAGTGGCAACAAGTGGGCAGGCAATATGGAACAGGTTAGTTTAAAAAATGATTCAGAGTCAACTCTTTCTTCCCGAGAGATAACTTATAGAAATAACTTATAATAAGTGCATACATTGTGCACTTTCAGAGTTAAAACATGATTTTTCCACTGCATAAAAGATCATTTTCAAAAACCCATAATAGGGACACTTAAAAATAAGTTATTATGTGAATAATATTTCTGATTATTATCAATGTAGAAAAGTGTTGTGCTGGCCAAATTTTTGTCGTAACCGTAATGTTTTTTTTTAATTATTATTTAGTTTTTTGTTTTTTTTTACTTTAGTCAATGAACGAACTCTTTGTGAGTCAGTGGCCGTAGGTTCACTGGATTCTGCATATAAGCATATTTCTGCATTAATATACATAAAGCCATGAATTTCCCTGCGTGATTTAGTGGTGGAGGACACACATTTGGCACCAGCACGGAAGAGGCTCACATCAACACAACGTGATTTACATTGGTGAACAGATGGCACAGAACACAGTGTTTGGAGAAGATGTGCGGTTCATTCACACTGACACTGTGTCTACTTTGTCTAGAGCTGCATGAAAATGAGACGTAGCATTGGTGTGCGTTTGCACGCTCCAAACATATGCATAATTACGCATAATGTCAAGCGGGAGAGAGCTGAATCCCAGAATCCAGTGTGAACGCAGAAAAAGAGATCAGGAGAAACTGAAGAGCTTACAATTATTAATCCACACATGAGGTACGAACACTGCTGGATGACAGACACATAACACTCAGTGATACGGTTACACTTTATTTTAAGGTGTCCTTGTTGCTTGCATGTAATAATAAGTAATTAACTGTTATTACAATAGAAAATACATGTAGTATATGTAATAAGACACCACTTTGTTTTATATTTACATATAGCAACAACATGATGTTCTTTATAATGTATATATATATATATACATAGATAACATATGATTACAATATATAGTACATAGGCATTCAATATTTTGTTAATAAAAACATATAAAATAAATAAAACAGTACATATTAGAGATTTCATCTGTGGTTCAACAGGTGTGTGCTATATGATTTGATCATGTGTTACACACACACACACAAATATACAGAAATGGGATATAGTTGTTGCCCCATATGTGTTTTGCACAAACCTTTCTATATGTAATCTACATAGGCAATAAACTATATACAATAAACTATATACTGCATGGGCCTGTTGCCCTGACCTCTGTGTGTCATGTAGTTTTTAAAAGACTCATCCTATATATGAAATCATGTACAATCAAAACAATATTTATACATAAATATATAAGCAATTAATAAGACATTTCACATTTCTATTTGTATGTATTTGTAATTTGCCTTGTACGCATTTACACAAAGACGTGTATATTTAAACAAAGATATACATACAGTATGTCGAAAGAAAATTAATTTTATGTTCATAAACATACAGTGGGCTAGATAGAGTATATGTCAACATATATGGTTTCATGACTACTCATTAATGCACCAGCTAGCCTGATTCTGTTGTATTTCACAGTAATAGTTCAGCTCAGCTCAGAGAGCGAGAGAGAGAGAGAGAGAGTGTTTGAGGGGTCAGTGCTAACCAGCCCCGCATGAGGCACTTCAGTCAAGTTAGACCCCCATGCCATGGCTACGGCTCTAGCCTTACGCCACCATTAGCCTTATTGGCCGCAGAGGTCAACAGGGGTCAAGTGGCGTGTCGATTGGTTGACCCAACCTATCGGCTACTCCCGCGACTCCTTCAGCTGAGTTATGTGCGTGCCAGCGTGGCCGCATTACTGCCAGAAAATCATTCGCTTTCCTCACGCTGATTTACAGACATCGAGCCCCGCGGCTTCTGAGTGAACACTGGATACATCTGAAATGCATGCAGATTTATGTGCGTATTAATTCACAGTATTTGGATATAGCGAATATCAATACCTTTATCGGAACAATGAATATATTCATCACCTATTTACCGTCTTTCTGAAAGCTGCGGCCATCATTCACGCGGCCACTGTGAAACACTTCACGATCTTTTAGCTCAGTTGCATTCAGACTAACGCGTGCAAAATGCTTCGAATAAACATCGAAGAATAATTGCACTCGGTGCAAAACTAAACCATCGTCGACGTATCGTATGATCAGCAGCATTGCGCTCATAGAAAGTGCTCTGGTCATTCATTAATGTTAATGTCCAGAACCTAAATGTGTGGTGAACCACAACTTGGCCTAAATAAAGTAAGATAAAAGCATCAGTTTCCACGCTGGTGCTCAGTGACTTAATCCATCACGGAGGCATGGGATCCATCTTTATCAGAGCCCATTAAAGTTACAGCGGGTACAAACGGATCCCAGCTTGCTTACCACTCTTCCTTTAACCTGTCCAAAACACATCTCCGGTGTCCGCTTGAAAGAAATACCCGCGTGGCTCATGAGCTCGGAGGTCAGAGGGTTAAGGAGTTCGAGCTGGTGACCTCCCCCATTACATCAAGCGCTCTGGTCTGCCATTGGTTAAGACACAGCGGAGCTTTGGTTACCCGACGCCAGAGGTTTAGCGTGAGCTCCTATGATCCTACAACAGCAAAATCTCCAAACACAGCTTGGCCAACAACCGCAAGACAGATTTGCATGAGTGAAGTTACACACAAATAAATAAGGTGCGAATGTGCTTCATTATTATTATTATTTTAGGCATTCAGCAGTTGCTTTTCTCCAATACAACTTACAAGTGCATTAATCTGCTATATATACAGTATATATATACACATGTATGTTGCTCCACTCTCATTTTTTTTACCTTGGAAAAAGCTTACTTCTGAATCACTTTTGAGGTAAAAAAAAGTCTTGTGTGGGGGCCTTGGAATATATAGGGAGTCTTTTGGCGGCAAAAAGGCTTAGAACCACATTTTCTTCAGGAAATACACTGCAGTATAATGTCGTTTTTAAAGAATTCCTCCATATAAACTAATAGACTAAGAGAGAATCCTTAAAAAACTATATATAGGGGCTTAACGGTTCTTTGACATTGGTGCTATATAGCATCATAATCGCCCCAAAGAACTGCTGAAGAACCACTCTGGGCCTACAGGTTCTTTACAAGGTATCGGTGCTATGGCACCTCAAGTAGTGTAAACATTTTTAATAATCTGAAAAATCCCATTCCATAAATAACCTTAGGTAGAACTGTTAAAGCCAATAAAAAACCTTTATTATAAAGTGGGATAATGAAGGCTACTAATATCGGGATAACTGGGGTAACCCAATGGTCATGGGTTAAAGTCTTTGTACCTCCAGGGATTGTAGGTGGGGTGGGTTAATGACCAGTGCTCTCTCCACCATCAATACCATGACTAAAGTGAGACCCTTGAGCAAGGCTTCGAACCCCCAACCGGTAGCCGCAATAAAAATGGCAATGTTTTGTCAAACATCTTCTTAAATTTTGTGTAGAAAAGGGGCATAACAAATGACTCAATGCACCATAATTACGAAAAAATATATAATTAACCAAAATATGAGCTCTGAGGAGAACTTGATCTCTTGATTTATGGCAAATACAATTTTGTTCTCCCACTAACCAACATTCAACTCATTTTTATGATGTTTGTTAATTGTTCCTGTCCAGAAAGTAATATACAGTAATAATTGTAGTTTTAGACTGCATTCAGACATTTGTAAAAACACAAAACAAAAAACAACTCCTATTATATTAACACTGTACTTCTGTACACCTCCTTTTACAATTTTTTAATTGCTTTCATTGTTTCTTTTCTTCTATTTTCTGCCGTGTTAGAAATAGGTGGCGTCATGCTGTGTTTGGATGACTGCAGTGCATTACAGCAGATTCTCTCTCTCCTGAACTGCGGCTGTGAGGGGCTCTAAGCATCTGATTGATTACCTTCCGCTGAAATATTTCTCCCTTCCCTGGCAGGAGATTACGGACGGCAATTTGTGTTTATGGGATTCCCGAAATTCACTTAACAACTGCCCTCCTATTAAAAGGTCAAGCAGGGAGGAGGTAGAGGCATCCCAACGTCATCCCTCATTTCTTGTTCCTGTTAAAAAACAACAAACTAATGAAATCCAGCCTTGACACAGAACTACCCGATCTACTAAAAAGAGTATCTGGCTTTGAAGAAATCTTTTTAGTGTTGCTTGTTAAGCCATCAGACCTCCGAGTATCATCTTTCATCATTGCTCAAATCATGTGTTGTTACTTTACTAAGTGATCAGATGCACCATTCTTACCTGCTGGATTATAATTAAAAATTCATTATTATAAATGTAAGATTATTTGAAGCATTATTTATTAAAGCATATTAAAGCAAAATGTAACACTCAATTCAATGTGTTACTTTCCTGCTTATGGCATTGCTTCCATTTTGTGAGTGAAAATTCATATAATTTTTAAAGCCGATTTAATAAATGTAAACATATTATTTCTGTATTTTTACCACATAGTATATATTTTTTTCATCAAACAGAACACAATTAGCCTGCTTTCTGTTATTATATAATTAATCAGGCATTTCACAGCAAATTCAAATTCAAAAAAGGTGTACACGTGCACACACAATAAATAAAACTAAATCAAGTCATAATAATAATAAAATAAATATAATAAAAACCCATGTTGCTAATACAGCAAATATGTAGCATGTTTGCAATAATCCACTTTCTCTTATTTACAAAATTCACCAGCAATTAGTAAAGCATGCTTTAAACCCTACTCTGTTTTTTTACATATAAATATATTTAGATTAAACATATGGATATCTGCTGTAAGGACTACTTGATATTTGTACTACATCTCTTTTTAGCAGTTTCCTCTCATGTTTCAGCCTGAGTGTCTATGGGTTTTGCTGGTTTGAGATTACATTCATTCATACATTATTAATAGCGTCGCACCATTATCTCCCCGGGAGCTCCTCTTACATCGTGCCCAAACTGCCTTAGCGAACACATCGCGTGGAAAGGCCCAAGTGTTTGTGTGAGAGCCTAGGAAGATGGACAGGTGTGGAATCAAATATTTATCGTTGTATAGCAGTAGGCTGTAAGGTGTAAAAGGTCAAAGAGCAAAACACATTCGCGCACACACACACACGCAAAAATGAGAAATTTTGCTGTAAGCATGGCTGTTGTCCTATTATGGGATGACGCTTGCAATAAGCAGTGTAACATCAACACAAATGCAACAAAATATTATTTAAAATAAAATACTTATATATTCTTGTGCACAAAAATATGTCATTTTTAGTTTCATTTTAAAATATATCATAAACGTGCATTCTTTTTTATTTATTTATTTTTGTGTTCAATTGTTATTATTTTTATCAATTTGCAGTTTTGCGTAAAAATGCGAGAGTTATTCGCCAAGTGTTGCCTTCTGTTATCTTAGTGGTAGTTTAACTAGCAGGGTAGTTTTGTCCTAGTCAGGTAGTGACAAAGCGTGTTTTGCTGCTCTTGAATTATCCAGGCCATGGGCAGATGGAACTCTGCTGAAACGGGAGAGTGACACCTGACCCGACGGCGACCTGCAGATCAGCTGCCCAGGTGTGGCCGTGGAGATTCTCACCTGACCTTTACCCCGAGCGCCTCCACCCCGCAAGCGGGGCCGAGGTTAAACGTGCTCCGGAGAGCAGTGTACCGTTACTGCTTGTACAGATGCCGGTGAACCTCCTCATGGCAAATGCGACCCAGAGCTTTACAGTTGATTACAAGTGCGATATCGATGAGATGCAGCTAGAAAAATGGATGAATGCTAGAAACTGAATCGTTCAGGGATTCAGTATGAAGCTCTATTTCAATAGTGTGTAACATTACAGGTACGACGTGTGCATCTTTTTTACAGAAACTGATGTGTAAATGCTTTCAACGTTTACATCACATAGCCAGCTCGATACATATGAATGTATACTTGGAAGTAAACTTGCTCATTAGCGTACCCGGTACAGCATAGCACTTATAACACCACGAGTCGAGATAAAAGAGCTCAAAGACTTAAAGAAGCATGATGTATAATGCAATAAAATATTGTCAGATTCATGTTATTTAGGTGAGGCTGGGTATTTAACTTTATATAGGTGTCCAATTTATGTAATTTATTCAAATGTAATTTCCATCAAATCTTAACACATTCTGTGGTGAAATCCTTCATTTTATGTGTCCTATAATTTCCCGGTTTCACAGACCTAAGCCTAGTGCTAGACTAAATGTAAATCTAAAACATTTCAACTGAAAGAAACTGGCACTGACTGATCTTAAGAACACGTAAGTGCCTTTGTTTTGTCTTAAGATGCACACCAGTGATGCTTTTTTCTAATGCATTTTTATAAAAATGACTTTAATGTCCTAATTGAACTATGGCCTAATCCTGGCTTATGAAACCAAGTCTCCTAGTTCTGGGAGAGTAAAAAATGCAGAATTAGCAAACGTGTACATGATTTGTAAGGAAATGTACTATCACGTTTAATTGTGTTTTCCATTGTGGGTTTATAAATGAGTATTGCATTTTTGTTTTTTAAAATCAAAAATGCTACTAGCTACCCATTAAGCAATGGCTAGTGAGCAGCAACCGTTGTTGAAACCATGAAAAATAACAATAGAACCCTGCCCAAAACACAACAGAAAATGTAATGGATTTAATTGAAAGTACAATGGTGTCTACTGATATGTGATAGATTATATGGGTATGACATTTAATCCTATTGGAAAAGTGCCCAAAAATCACTACAAAAATGAATTTTGTAATGGTATACTGGAAAACGTTAATGGTTTATAAAGGTATTTTTAATGGAAACCATTAGAATTTCTGTGATGGCGTCTAATGTTTTTTTTTAGCAGGGCAAAAAATAGTTAAACCATGGATATAAAATGCTTTCTTTAAAATATCTTATCATGTAAAACTTTTCATGCCAAAACGCCAGTGAAGAGCTAATATGCTACCTCAGCGAACGTTTGCCTAAAATTAGCATATTAGCAGCTCCTCAGATAGGGCTTGAGGCGGGACAGTGAGCAGCAAACACAACTATAGCTCGCCGTTAACCCCGAGCATTAGCATCACCTTAAATTTTGATCTATTACGGGCTGAAGAAGAGAAACCCTGAGCCAGCTGCTCGTGAAAACTTATGAGCTGTCAAGAAAAAGTGCGCGGCTCTGCCGGTAACCGACGTGAGCGAGTGACATTGACACAGAAATCAGCGCAGCGTCGCTCTGCCGTCACTTGCTAATCTGATCGCAGGTCGTATGTTACCTACTGTATATGTTTCTGTCTCTCCTTTTGTTCTGACGTGTGACGCTTTACAGGGTGCTTTTACAAAGGTTAAAAAAAAATACCGTCTACAATTACCAGCGTTCTGTGAGCACATAAATGAACGGCTAAATACCGACATATAGCCTAACCGATAGGCCTAGATGAAGTTGACTAGCACTGAATATAAGTTTTCAGACGCTCAGTTGCATGTTAATTGAACTTAAATAAAAACGTATAATATAGTGGCCTGAATATTGACAGGTATAAACTAATACATCCTATCATTCAATCTAATTACTACTGAAACTTGTATGTCATCATGTATTTAAATATAGGCTGTTTATGACTACATATGTGTAACAAGTTACATGTTAAATATATTCACTCTAAATTTAACACTGAATAACACAGTTAAAGTTACAATCAAGTACTTTAGTAGATTATGTTAATTAAGACATCAAAATAAGTGTACTTCATGCCTGTTTAATATGATATAAAACATGATTATTTCATTATATCACTTTTTTTCTAGCCCTTACAAAGTTCATGATTTTTTTTTACAAGCGTACTAAATTGTGTTACAAAATTGTTATTGAAGTGTCTATTTTAAAATGCACACAGGTTGCCTTTTATTTTATGTTGTATGATATGTATTTTTTAAATTACACTTTACTATATATTTGTGTATATATATATGTATTTGAGGTAAAGTACAGTACACTTAAATAAAAGCTGTGATATGATGTCTATCACTGCATTCCAATTTTCATGCTTTCTAATAGCAAAAAACGTCATTTATCATAGTGTGCATTTTAATAAAACATGCCTGGATAGTTGCGTCCTTTTTCCAGTGTATTCCAGCTTCTTTAAGTCAGCATGATGCACCTCAGTTTATGTAAACGTGATTTGCTAGTCGCAACTGCTGAATTAAGACAACATTTTGGCTACGCCCATGAACGCTGAGGATGATGTCATCAACACATTTGGTTCTTCTTCTCTGAAAACAAAACAGTGTGCATACATAGCTTATTTTTAGGCATATATGAGCGTATGGATGACCTTGAAGCAACACGTTTCCGATGCAATTTCCATAAGGCGTTTATGCAGATGCTAACCCTCACATGCAGATACACACCTGTAAATACATCTACGAATTCAGACATCACAAGTCTGATGTGGACTCTGACCCCGAGCTCCAGCCCCCCCACGCGGCCTGACCACCAGCACCTCCGCCTGATGAATGCACGGCCCACTATTGATCGCCACGCGTGATGGATGACGGTCCCGCGATGACTGATGGGGTGCTGGCTGAGGTGCCAATAAGGGCTCGGCGTAGGGCGGAGTCTCGGACGGCAGCATAATGCGAGCAGACCGTCCCTCAGAAGTGCTTGCCCCGCCTCGAGCTCCAGCACCGCCTGGCCCGGAGGTGAAGACGTGTAGGAGGTGGTGTGGAGGGGGAGGAAAAGATGATGGATGACGGGGCAGGAGGGGAAGACTGCTTCACGGCTCCAAATTGATATCCAGGCAAATGTTTTTGTCTGCTGTGAAAAATGGTGCGGCAGAGCCTCTGATCAGCGCACCACCCACCCTCCTCCCTCCTCCAGCCCGTCCGCTTTTTCCTCTCATCTTCTTTCTTCCCCCACCTTTGGCTGCCGAATGCGCTGAATCAACCGAAAGCAATTCACACATCCAGCGCCTAACGGTGGAGCTCTGCGGCGGTGCGCTGACTTCCCCAAAACCATTCCTCACCTTTTTATTTCCCGTATCCATGACGACGGCTTTCTCCATCACATGGTGGATGCGTTCAGAGGGACGTGCCATCAATCGTAGGCAGAATTGAGGGCAGAGGCCCCCTGCTCTCAAACACGGGGCGTTCTAAACAATCTCACTGCTAGGGGTGAGGAAAACTGAGCAAAGAGCGTGAAACTTGAGGAATACGGTTAGAACAACGAATCTCATGCACAGAACAATCTAGAGCAGGGCTGGGCAAATTGGAGGGCCACTTTCTTGCTGAATTTAGCTCCAACCCCAATCAAACACACCTGAACAAGCTGATCCATGTCTTTAAATCACTAGAAAGCTTCAGGCAGGTGTGTTTCATTAGGGTTGGAGCTAAACTTTCCAGGACAGAAGTTCACCATTTCCCGTCTAGAGCAAAGTGCAATTTACGCAAACAGTTATTGCAAAAAGCCCTAAATGTCACTAAGAGCAAGTAATGTGACAAATGTAGATTGTTTTAGTATAAAAAAGGCTGTTTACACCGCAAACATAATTTGAGCTAACAGGGAACGTTCTCCCAACTTTGACAAATGTTCTGTCCAGGTTTTCTCAAAGTTACATTACATACATACATTCTTTCAGTAACGCTAATAGAACATTCATGAAAAGTTGAAAGTTGAATACATTTTTGCATTGATGTATGGTTTGTTCGGACATTTGGCTGAGAGAGACACAACTATTTAAAAATCTTTTAATTTAACTTTAATTAGGTTAAATCATAACTACGAAATTTGTGTGATTTGTGCCATTGCTACATAATACATACTTGCAGAAATTAAGTCATAATCATCCAAAGCATGTTTTATAATTATTATTATTATTTTTACAATATAATTTTTTTTGTGCTAAATGTTTTAATTATAAAGAGATAAAATGTGTGTGTGTATATATGTGTACATACACATATACATACATACACACACACATTTTATTTATCTATTTAAATGTGTATGTATGTATATATATATATATATATATATATATATATATATATATATATATATATATATATATATATGTATATGTATGTGTGTGTGTGTGTGTTTGTGTGTCTGTGTGTTCGGCATGTGTCCAACTCCTGCAGCGACAGGCATAGTGTATGTTTGAGATCATCTTGGTTTTATGCTCTTCCAAAGTAAAGAGCCTGAAGAGAGACATTGAGATTAGAGCAGACCAGAGAGAAACACACAGATTATAAACACAAGACAGACGGACTTTATAAACACCGAACCTCTTTATTCAGCTAAAAATGGTCAGATGTTAAAATAAAAAGTGCTCAAATATTAAAGCACAAAAACACCTGTCAATGTGTACATTTTGATGTGCGAATAATACTGTAGCAATATTGTTTAGCAGGTTGTGCGTGTGTATCGTGCCGACCCGCCGAAAGGGTTAATATTCCGCGTTCCTAAGCATTTCTGTGTCCTAAATTAAATAAAAGGAGAAATTGAATCTAATGCTTCTGAATCCCGTATCTGCCAAAGCGTCACTTATCATAGATTCTGACGCATTGTCAGATTGATGGCTTCAATTCAAATATGAATGTGGAAATACGAGGCTAACGTGTGTTTCAGCGACGCTGCAGCATGCAGTAATGAACTAAATGACACGATCAAGGACTTTCCTGCTCTTCTTCTAATTTACCGTTCAAGTGCAAATTCGGTGGGGATTTATGGAGTTTGAGCAGTCTGTTTGGAAGGCCGCGACTGCTATAATTACTCTGATGATTTGCTACAGCGACCCACGGGGCGATTAGATTAATAAATCTCCCTGATATGATTAATAAAGGCTTTCAGAAATGGAAACACGTTTTCTGCAGCTTTCTGCAAAAAAAAAATAAGAGTGCGCACGCCTTTTAAGGATCAGATATCTACGTTTACAAAAAGACTAAAAAGTATGGTAACATGTAAATGAATTTAAGTAAAAAAAATTAAATAAAACAAACAGATTCAAGCTTAATACATACGTAATGCATACAGCGGATTTTCAAAAAACTATTTTTTTGTTTTATAATATAATATAAATACAGTCATTTGAATGAACTACTAAAGAGGGTTCTTGCAAAAACATTCATACGTGCATTCTCAGACATACATTAAATTTAAAGCAACAGGAAATGCTAAATTAACCAACAAGCAGTGACTAATGATCGATTGATATTATAGCGTTATGCTGCTTGGTTGCATGCATGAAACTTCTGGCGGTCCCGTGCCTCATTGATTCGGTCGTTGGCTGATAGATGCTGGGCAATTGATTTGAATTTAATTAACAATTTGAAGGAGCCTTAAAGAAAGTCTCTTATTTTCCTGCCTTTCCAGCCTCTTGCGAGAGGCAAAGCGGAGCAGTGACTCATGGGTAATTTATGATGTGATCAATAAGTCCTGGCCTAACATCCATAGTGCGAAATAAGGAGGCCGGAGAGCTGTCAGAGCCCGGCGCGAGACGATGGGAGAACAGAGGAGAAGATGGAGGAGAGAGGAAGACGAATGAAAGGTTATGAGCGGCGCGCTGAAAAACACACCGGAGCAACAGACTAAGCGGCATGCTGGTGGGGTTTCCTTCAGAAAGTTCTAGTGGATGGCGTGCATTTGTTGGAGTCTCCATTAGAGGGCAACAGTCGGTCTATCTGTCAGGATCGTTATAGATTCGTACTACGTGAGAACACAGACCAAGGCTGCAGAACCGAAGGAAAGCTGCAGACGGCACTTTATATCGTGAACGTTCCAGATTTATAAGAGGAAGCAGAAGCTGTTTGAGAGCCAAGGTGAACCCACAACACGAGTCAGACGCGGTGACCTCTCTAGCAGCGGTTACTGACCTGTTTACACATACGGCCTTCAGATGGAGTCATGCTGGTCTGTGTGTGTATGTGTGTGTGTGTGTGTGTGTGTGTGTGTGTGTGTGTGCCGCTACCACTACTTTTACTGCCGCCTCATAAAAATGCTTTATAACATATCTTGTAATGCTGCACATTAAGGCCCACTGTTGTTGTTTCATGCAAGGTCATTTTAACCCTGTCTCTGAGTCCCACATACTTCTGTCTGAGATCATACGAGCACTTTATTTGAAGAAATTTTTTTAGAAGAAGTTTAATTTCACCTTATTTGTTTAGTAATTATACATGGTTTAGTATTATATGCTATTTTGTATAGTTTAGTATTATATTTTATTAATTTTTAGAATTTGCTTTTATTTTTATGTTTAACTTTATATTTTATTGTTAGATTATTTACAGAAGTAATATGCATATGTCATTATTTAATAAAATATTTAATATACAAGCCATTTTAATACATTTTTACGTTGACTTTAATTTACATTTTTATTATTTTATTTTCATTTTATGTACTTGAACTATTAATTTTAGTGATTGAACTTAAACCAAACTTCAACTAGTATTAATGAAAAAAAGAACTTTACTTTTTTTTTTTAAATAATTAAATAAATAATGTAAATGTACATCTTTGACCCAGAGTGTTCTGTTCATATTATTTTAAGTTTTTTATACAAGTTCAGTAAAATTGTAGGCTATAAGCTTAACATTCATAAGAATTAACTCTTCCCTATAAATATTTGACAAATAACCGTGTGCTTTCACTTTTGCCTTTTAAATGGGCAGCTGATGTATTTAAGTATTCCTTCTGACAAGGAAGTTGTATATATATATATATATATATATATATATATATATATATATATATATATATATATATATATATATATATATATATATACACACATGCTGGGCAATGATTAATTGCATCCAAAGTAAAAGCTAAAAGTTTATGTATATAAATAAATATGCATATGTTAAATATATTTATATATAACATTTATATTATATATATTATATTATATATATTTATATATTCATATATAACATTTTCTGATTATAAATACATACATGCTAATACATACAATAATTTGAATAGTATTTTCTTGTAAACCGTGTTTCAATAAATTTTGTATTATTAGCAACTTTGAAGCCTTATTTTTACAGTACTTCAGACAATGTCACATTATTATCAGTGATGTTTGTTAGACTGAAGCGTGTGAGTTCAGATGGATTACTGCTTCCCAACAGACCTACTTTTTTTTTTTTTTTTTTTTTTTTTACCTTTTTTATGTTTTAGCATCATAATTCTAGCCCGTCATCTTGATATTTTATTATAACTCGCGGTGACATTTAAGTCCTTGAGCTTCCTCATAATCTGGTCAGCTCACCTCTTAACCCGCAGCTCCACATTAATAAAAGAAATGCATAATCCAGTGTTTTGAAATAGCAGATTTGCCAGTTGAAATCCAAGCGTTGCATGTTGGATTAAGTGTGTCCGTAAGACGAGGCCAAAGAGCAGCAGCCCGACAATGACCTCTGACCCCTGAGATCTTCTGCAGAACAGCCTTCAGCTTCAACAAGTTTGCAGAGAACAAAAATAATGTGAGTCATAAGTGAGTCATAACTCACGAAACTATGCATTACTGCTTAAAATACATTCACATTTTCAAAAGAAAAAAGGGAAAACACAAAAATCAAATGATGTGGAATTTTGTTTGCTATTTTTCAATGCTAAAATTCACTTTAAAAAATAAAGTGCTATTTTTTAAACTATATTAAATATTATATTCAAATATACAAATGGAATATGAATTATGTTGCAGCCACAAAAATTCACAAATCACTTTGAAAATTGACATTATTTTTATTTATTAAACATATAAAAAAGTGGACATTTTGTTGGGTTTAAATATTATAATTGTTTTTGGCTCTTGATTATTATAATAGTTTTCCATGCAGTATCGACCTCCGGTGTAAGTTTTGCATTGTACAAAATCGCACGCTCCTTATGAATTATCATGAGATTTTTGTAAGCAGTGTTTATGAAGCCACTTTTAGAACATTTAGAAATGTCTACGGCATTAAAAAAATCAACTTATGGATGCGTTTCTAGTGCGAAATAAACATTGCAGGAACCTAATAATAGACTGCCCCAAAAGCCCACTTTAATTTCATAAAATTAAAGTGGGCTTTATGTGAAGTTGCACAGTGGACTGGCCAGCTAATATAAGAAAAACTGCATAAATATGCTTGATACAAAAAGTAAATGTCATCACAGTAAGTGTGCCTTTAGGTTTTAATGATGCATATCTGTTTTGTCAATTATTTATTCTTTTGTTCACAGTTGTTCTATGTGTTTAATGCGAGAGCATCTGCCCGGCAAATAAGCGCTCTCATTTTAATATTCACGTATTTATTGTACTCATTCCTTTAATGCGGATAGACATGCATATGCACACATGCATCCAGTATGAATTTTATGCAAAACCTCCCCATAACTCTATAGGACATGATGGGACACACGAGTCCTTGTAATTTCATTACTTAAAAAGCTTGTGTATATGTTATGGAACAAAAGAGGGAGGGTCTTATTTGACCTGTGTGTGTGTGTGTGTGTGTGTGTGTGTTTGAAGGGGATGTCTAGATCAACAGAGTGAACCAGCACATGACACATTAAATAAACCGAGTGGCTTTCCCAAACATTACAATAATCCATGAGCTCAGATTGAACATGCATTACCGCTGCAGGTGGAACAATCTCAGGAATTATAATATCCGAAGAAAAAGCCGCTGATGTTTGCTTGTGCTTTGATCTCCAATCATCTCTAATATAAAATCACCCGTCCTATGTCTCGCGCGATCTCCAGCTCTATTAGGAGATGAGCTGAAGGTTTTGCTGCCGTTTGATGCGAGTCAGTGAACATCCAGAGTCTCTGGAGAAGAGCCTTTGAACCACACATCAAAAAAACACGAGCCGTCTCAGGCCATCCCTCAGAAACACGCCTCCCTTCATTTAGGAAGTGTTTTTATGAAAGAGTTTGAAGAGTGAAACTGCATTAGCTGAAGATCAGCAACTCAATCGCCGCTGATCATGAACCTCAAACTCGTGATGCCAGTATTGCTGTCATCTTCTGAGGTACCTGGCGTGTGATCGGGAGAAAATTAAAAAGGAAAAATTCAAATGCTGACGGGAAAACGAACGAAGACCGAATGAATGTAGATCAGTATATGGCATGTTGAGACTCATTCATGTAATAAAAATCCATTAAGATTCATTCTTACTGTACTGGATTGTAAAAATTTATGAGCTGCTCTTACTTTATTTCACCCTTAATATGATTGGTGCAACAGAAAGCGGGGATGGTAATATAAAAAAATGTAAAAAGAAAAGAAAAGAAAAATGAACTGAAATAATGTATATGATTATATATAAAAAGTCTAGTGCTGTCAAACAATTAAAAATAAGTTAATTGCATCCTTATATAATAAATGAGTGTGTATATATATATATATATATATATATATATATATATATATATAACAATAAATGACAAATATTATATTATTCACCAAAATTATAATATTATATAATGACAATTAAATAGTGCTGTATTTTACACTTGAATTAAACAATTTTATTTAGACATGTCTACATAAAACACAATTTTCTTATAACATCTTATTAGTACGTGAGAAAGAAAAAGACTATGTGTTTTAATATGAAAGCATAATAATGTAATGACTAATGTAACTGACATATAATCATTGCTAATTTACAAGCATAAATAAGTCCTAAAGAGGCAAAGAAAAGAGTTGTGCACCAGAACTACAGACAGGTCTCTCAGCACACACACATGCACGCATGTGCACACGCACACACACACACACACACACACACACTCACTCTCACACACACACTCACATGCAATTCTATTAATAAAGGGACTGCCAATCCATAATGTGGAAATCATGTTGCCCGGTATCGATCGGTCAGGCACGCAGAGGGTGTGTGTGTGAGTGTGTGTGTGGGTGGGTGGCTCAGACACTTCAGTCTATTGGATTGAGATTCTCTCGCCATCTAAGGGTCAGAGATCGGAGCGTGTCTGTTTGATCAATATCATGGCCAACCTGTGTGATCATTCACCATAAATACACACACACATACACACACATGAGCGCAGCATGAAGACAGTCACCACAAAACTCTGAAGAACGGATTCAGATTCAAAACACTGATACAATCAGCTATTTTATGCAGCTGAGTGATTGCACGCTATGAAATTACATTTAGACATTTAGACAATTTTGCTTTAGGCAAATTGAGCAGTAGCAAAAATCATTTGCTAAGTACCTCACTTTCTTAAACATTAATGTAAAAACAGCACATGTATTCAAGTGATTTACACGGAAAATGTCACCAAAGAAGACAAGCACAGACCATATCTGCAACAGAAATCTTTAATTATGAGACTAAAACACACTTTGGTTCCACCTCTTAACAGGCAGTATGAAAACCTTTCATCAAAGAAATTTCATCAAAATGAAAAAAAAAAGGCTGCCTTTCTTTGGAAATAAAAAACAAAGCAAATGAACAAAAACAGAGATGAATGCAAGCTAAGAGTCAGAATTGTGAGATTAAAAAGAGTCGCAACAATCTTTTCCCCTTGCAGAACCCCCCAAGAATTGTGAAATATAAATATGAAATGAAATGCAGAACAGCCAGATTTTGAAAATAAAAAGTAAAAAAACAACAACAACAAAAACACACACGTACAAAAAAGATATAAACTCTGAATTACATGATATAACCTTTTAAATGCAAAAATAAATCAAATTGTGAGACAAAAAGTCGCAATTACCTTCTTTGTTTTTTATTCAGAAATAAACACAATGTAAATCCAAAATTCTGACCAAAAAAACATTGTGTTCATCAGTGTTTGAAACGGCCTTCCGTCAGTTAGACGTCTAATCTATATATAAATACCAATCAGATCTGTTAATAGCCATAACTGCATGAAGCACGTGCTTTAGGTTATCCGAGGAAACATTATATTGTGTGTTTGTGTCGTCCTTCTCTGTGTCCTTCACACACCCTTGAGCTCCAGCTCATTTCCATATGGAATGCAAACAAGTTCCTGTCTGTAGCTCCGCCCCTTCCCTTCCCTTCATCATCACACTCTCACACACACACACACACACAGATGCACATGTTTCCTCCAGGCATCCTCCATCTCTCCTGTATCCTAGTGCGGATTTTTGCGCCTGCCGATGAGGTTTCAATGAACAGCAAGGTCAGAGACGAGCAATCTATTCAATGCACTCTCTTATTAGGGATATAAATAATTTGGATCAGGACTGAACCTTGAACCTTGAACTGTGAGCCCTGGAGAAATTTATCTCTATCTGTCAGTGCCTGCGTCTTCTGTCCGTGCGCTTGATAGTTCCATTAAGACAATGAGATGAATCCAGCCATTCTGCATATGCAATATTCCCAGCGTCCATTCTGTGAGAACAAGGGAAGTCTCTCTCACCTTGGCTGTGAAAGGCTCAGAATACGACACTGATCTACAATGCATCTGCAGACCTTTATATATATATATATATATATATATATATATATATATATATATATATATATATATATATATATATGTACATTTGAACCTTACCTTAAGTCAATATTATCTAATGCTTACTATGCATACTCAGCTAATGAAATGTATAAAAGCATTCTAAAATATGTTGAGTATATCTTTGCATTATATAAACGTACTCAAAAATAATTTTGCTCAACTTAATTCAGTTATTTTCTTAAAACCAGTTCATCCGTAAATTCAAACAGGGGTAGAAAGAAAAAATAATTAGTCAAATGTGGCAAAAATGTACTGTAATAACTTCTTAAATAAAAAAAATTAAGTAAAAAAAAAGCAATTTCTTCTTTATTTGAGTTAAACAACATATAGCAGTTTATTCAAATGAACACAAGGAGAAACACTTTCAAACCACGTTATACAGAATGTGAAACACTAAAAGTCCCTCTCTTTTCTCTCTGAGAAACAGCAGCTCGTTTCAACATTCGGTCTCTCCACAAGCGGTTTCATTTAATGCCAATGCAAAAGATTTATTTACTGTCAAAAAACCCCAACCCAGATACAATCAGCTATGAAATTACATTTAGACTTATTTTTACATTTAGACAAATTTAGCAGTAGCAAAAATCAGTAGTTTCTTTTCAGAAGCCGTGCATTTAAAACACTTTTCTTGCACCCCAGTGAACTTCTCGTGAACACGCTCTCAGCCCTAGAGCTTCATAAGCATTTACGGTTTTCTCTTATTTGTACTTTTCTTACTCAAGATGGCGGCGTCTGTGTCTGCGGCCCTGATCCACTTTGGACAAAACGGCAAAATCATAGACAGCATGATGAGATTGCTGCTCTATTATTAATCTTCAATAAATACATCTTGACCTGAGGATTACGGCCCCCGCCCTTCCTACATAAGACCATCTTACTGACATGAATTATGAAAAAACAATGAAATGACAAACAAATGTTCCCGACCTAGATTGTTCCAAAATCTGTGTATTTCAGTCCGGGGGATTTAGCAGAGTTCAGTGCTTCACTACAGGACAGAGTTTGCGACGATTATGGAATTAAAACCATATGAAAATAAATACGTTCAATCCAGTATGATCACACTTGTTGTGCTGCTTAATGATTGATTGGTTGATTAAAAAACATGGAAGAGGTCTGTCCGAATATATTTTTTGTTTTCGATCACCAAGGGTATTTTAAATTGACCAAAAGTGACAGTAAGATATTTGTAATGTAGCAAAAATTTCTAATTAAAATAAATGCTGCTATTTTTTACTTTCTAAATCAGTTCATCCTGAAAAATCAAACTGGGGCAGAAAGAAAGAATAATTAGTCAAATGTGGCAAAATATTGGGCGGCACAACTGTTTCCTTTAGCAGCAATTCAAAATATTAGAACATATTAATATTCATGTGACATGAACAATAGAGTAATGATGCCGATAATTCCACTTTGATCACAGGAATAAAAAAATATGTTCACATACAAAACAACTGTTTTAAATTGTAATAATATTTCACAATAGTACTGTTTTTACTGTATTTATGATCATATTGCAGCCTTGTTGAGACTTTCTTAAAACAGTTAAAATCTAACCGACCCTTTTCTTAACTCAAACCCTTTTCAACTTACACAAAATAACAGTTCATCATTTTATTGTCTGATTATGTAGGTTATATGCAATCATATACCACTAATGCATTGATCCACTTTGGACAAAACGGCAAATTACATAGACAGCATGACTTTGCTGCTCTAAACCTTATATTGAAAAAAAAATTCAACCACCACATCTTCAAAGTTCCTGTGGTGCATTCAGAGCATGCAAAATCAAACAATTAGTCTTTTGGAAACAATTCCTTCTTTCCATTTCCATATCAACAGTTGTATTGACTTACCTGTGTGCATTTTAATTAATTTGAGGATTTATGGATGTTGTTTATAGTTTAAACATGGAAGAGGTTGTCATGTATTGTTTTCGTCCATTGTGTTTTTAAATTACAGTCAATAAGATATTTGTAATGGGACTTTCTAGAAAATGGATTGCTTATACACTCAGTGGGACCTTCCTAGAAAACAAAGGGAATACGTTTATAGGTAAGATTCACAATATGGTTTGCAGTCACATGTATTTAACAGTTAAAACACAGTCACCTAGTTTTACATTATAACAGATTCACTATTCTTTCATTCTAAAAAAATATCTGATTAGACTAAAAAATTGTAATGTATTTCAAGATGATGTCATCAGGAAGAGAATGATCTTTGTATGATTATGTAAGCATATAAATCATATTAAAATGCTTCTGACAACAAATATGTTTTATTTATTAGTCATACACGGGATTTATTTCTAATTACATCTCACATCTCAAGTTGTTCCTGCATAAATGTTTTAAATGCTGTCGACATGATATTTCATGTGGGACCTAAAAACAAAGGGAATACAATAGGTTAAGATTGTAGTTAACGTCATCTAACATTATAACAGATTCACTATTCTTTCATTCTAAAAAGCATCTGATTGGACAAAAACCGGTGTGGTTCAAGATGATGTCATCAGGAAGAGATTTCTCTTTGTTAGCTTTAGTTAATAAAAGTAGTCGTTCATTTTTAGGTCATGTTAGTTCACAGTAAATCAACTAATGTTAGCAAACACAAAATTGTGATTTAAAAAATGCATTAGCAAAGGCTCAACTTAACATTAACTAGTATTAATAAATGCTGTTCATTCTTAGTTTGCGTTAACTAATTTTGCTAACTAACGTAACCCTTATTGTAAAGTGTTACCATTTCACGTAAAAGCATTTATCGAAATGTTCCGAGACTCTGCCCAAGATCACCCCGAAGAGCAGTTATCATTAAACAATAACATCTGAATGACAGAAGTAAATGCAGGTGGGCTGGTTTTTCCACGCTGCTTTCATCCTGCCGTCTGCTGCCACGTAATGAGAGCGGTTCTGAACTGGGAAAGAGACCCGCCACCTGATTGATTTGTTGTCAGCCCAACAACAACACAAGCAGGAATTAATGTGCCACATGTGCCGCATATTAAGACGATGTGCAACAACGAATAAACCTTGTGCTCTTCACAGCACGTCTGACCATTTGAATGAAAGCTAGATGAATGCATTTAGCTGTGTATCAAAACCTAGTAAGCCGCCTAACTAGAATGCATTTATAGGCAACATTCGGTGTGTTGGGTGCAGTTGAACATGAAGGATGTGAACAATGTTAAAGCTAAATTGTGATGTCTTTTAAGCTTCTCTTAAGGCTTAGAGTCAGAAAACATTTAATTCAAACCTAAAGAGAATAGTTTTGGTGTGTTTATTGGATGGTTACTTGGTAAATTCAATGCTCATTTTAATGGTTATTGGAATTTTCTGGTTATTATGTGGTTACTTGTGGTTCTATGGCTTTTCCATTATGTTCAGTGATTGATGGCTGCTTGGCTGTTGTGGGTTACTGTCAGGGTTACTTTCTGGTTGCTATGTTGGTCTGGCTGGTTGATAGGGTGTTGCTGAAGTGGTTTTTACGTAGGTCATCATGTTCATCATCTGGTATTTTTCTTGCTCATTACATTATAGCCTTGGAGAATATGGGCAGGTAGAAAATGTGCTTCTCAACAAGCCACATGATTTGGTGTTTAATACTTCCTTGGAGTTTATACTTCGATTCATTATTTCAATGACTTTGTGCAACAGCAATCTTAGTGACGGACGCTGCAAGCCGCTAATGCACATCCCCCTTTTTGTAAAACACAAAACATTCATTATTGCTTTTGAGCATTTCAAGTAAATAAGTCATTGGTTAAATCGCAGAGGGAGTAAAAATGAAACTCGTTTTATTAATCGGCATCCTCACGCCCAGCTGTGATAATAACACTGTATTCAAATGAAGCGGTAATGAGCGTGTCAGCGTGGCACGTGCCCTCAGACCCCGGTCCAGCTTACGAGACGCAAGCGTGGGCGGCACAGACCGGACCGATGCCTCGTAACGCATGCCGTGATTTATCATCACATCAAAACGGCAGAATCAATCAGCACCAACAGCACCAACCTACAGCTGTGCTGTGTTAAAAAATGACCTCCACGTACAGATGCACAACTCAAGATTGATATTCTAATGGCATGTGTGTGGGCCGCTGCAATGTGGGTATTTCACACACACACACACACACACACACATACGCGCGTAGTCATTTGGCAGTGGTGAGGAATGGGCTCTTCACAGCACGCCGTAATTGAAAAGTGTGGCGTCTGCGGGGACCATCTGTGTCTGTGTGCTGTGTGGGTCTGAGCGGGGCAGACGACGGCCCTCAGGGAGCTGTTAACACCTCATAGACATAAAGGGCCCCTGGGGGACAGCCGAGCACTCAGAAGGGCCTAATGAGATAGCTGGTGATTACTGAGGTTCTGGGAAATAAATGAGCACGATTATCAGTCTTTATGAATCTGCTTTTGGAGCCGGCGCTTCAAACGTTTGAGTGGAAATTCTTTGTTTCTACTCTTCTCTGAGAATAACACACAGGGAGAGAAACACGAGAGTCAAATCGCGAATTTACAGAAACGTCACACATCCAGCTTGGTAAAGAATGTGAACTCTGAGCACGATCAGCTGACTCTGTAGTGTTTGTGAAGCATCACTATCACCAGCAGGCCTGTCAAGTCAAGTGTCTTATTAAGGAGAGTTTTGCTTTTTTTTTTATCACTTGCCGGAAAACAGGTGGAAAAATCCTGAAGGAGGAATCCGAACAGTATTTTAGGACCAGAAGTTTAAAAAGGGGTCACAGAGGATTTAAGTTTTCTGCTAAAAATCCTTGAACCAGCCTTTTAAAAATTGCTTATAAAACGCTTATTATGCTACATTATCACCAAATCTTGCATTCAATCTTTTTGTTTCTTTCAGCTGGCATGTGTTTTGTGTTTCGTTTCGCAGCTGATTGGTTATCATCTGCCTCACTGACCTGAGTTTATGCACCTCAGTTTTCGAGTGAACAATGCTAAAACGATCCACAAATAATCCTTAGAGCATAAGCTTAAATCAGTGAGACAGATCATTAATCAGCTCAAAAGGAAATGCAAAACCTGATGTGCTGATTGTAAGAAAACAAGTTGTTAGAAAGATTGAGTTTCTTTTATGCATTATTGCATTTCAGACTTATAATCTCTTTTTGTGTAGATTTCTTGATTTATTTGAATAAATGAAATATGTTGTCGGATACTGCTACAAGAACATTTTTGAGTTTGGAATTGTTGAGAAAACGAATGTACATCCATGCATTTTTTTTTTTTTTAATGCATAACTGCACTGTCCTAATTAACACTACTTTCTTTTTCGAGTACTACTACTGATTTATACTAAATAAGTTCTAATAAGTTTTAATATGTGAAGTGAACTCTGCTATCTTATCAAATCTCAGGAATGGCGACAGCGAAAAAGATGAGCTCTTAACATCAAACTAAAAATAATAACTAAACAAAAGTGTGCGAACAACAGTAATGCTAAAACAGTAACTGTATCGTTTATTCATGTTGCTATGCATGCTGGATTATTGTTCGGTTTAAAAAAAACCTTCTTTAGCTCTTTAGCTAGCTTTGACTGGTTTGCGTAAGATTCGGGCGAATCCTGTTGATCATGTGTTTTCTGTACGGCGTCTCCTCCTCCAGCATGACTCTCTCATGCATCAGGGGATATTACTCATTAGCAGAGTTAATTGATTGTTTACTCATGAAAGTCGTTGAGTGCTGTAGTGTATCCCAGAGGCCCTGCAGACACGGGGCCGCTCTGCGTCGGCTCTGACTGGGTCTTTAGGGCTGCTCCATTAGGCCTGAATGCCGAGGGTGACGTGTGGGACCCTGGGGAAGTGTTACTGCCAGCACTGATTTACTCCGGCCATCTGACGCCAAACCAGCTGTGAGATCCTCCCACATGTACAGTAGCTTTTCCTTCAGCTGACCGGAACACTGTGACTAACACTGTCTTATTTGGACACATAGCACCATTACACTTGATTTAGAAGTGATTTAACATGCTTATGAACAAAATATTATGCATCAACTGCTTTAGCAATATCACAAACTACTGGCACATTGTGCAGTATGTTTGATCATGAGATGAAATAAACGTAAATCAAATTTCACCAAAATATTTAGTATTGTGCCCAAATGAAAAGCTTTTTAGATATTAATCTCAAATTTGGAGCACAACTTTTCAAAAAATAATTATATAAATATAATTAAATATCATTCCTTTGTGCATTTTCCATAATTCGAAACTTTTTTTGCTTCACTGTAGCTTCACTTCACTAAAAACACAAAATATTAAATACAATTTTTTTAACCAAAACACTGTACATTTATTTAAATTAAATTAAATTATAAAATGGAAGAGATGTTTTCACCCATGAAAATAAAATTTGTTGGTACATATCAATATATTTCATTTCATTCAATATTTGTGGCTTGAATAAAGGTAGATCATTTAGATTTTTACCATTTTAGGTCTGTGACACACACACACACACACACACACACATACATATATATATATATATATATATATATATATATATATATATATATATATATATATATATATATATATATATATACATATATAACTATATTTAGGTTTAACTGGAAATATCTTTTTACACATTATATATCACATGGTAAATATATCTCTATGTACTGTTCAAGCTGAGCTAAGTTGTGAGCATTATGTGCCACATTTAGTTCACATGATCAATGACTTATATTTATATAATACAGAATCAAAATTTGGAGACTTTTTATCTCACAAACCTATGATGTATTTAGAAAAAATTATTTTAAATGCTAATGTTCTGAAGCATTGAAGCTGAAGAAAAAGCACAGAGCATGCAAATAATTAATGGCCAACAGGCCACACACACACACACACACACACACACACACACACAACAAGGAAATTCACTTTACACATTATATGCTTGGAAAACAAACCGCACCTGTGCGAAGTGCTGGAGTTAATGTGAGTGTGGGAAGGGTAATCTCTCAGTACGGTTCACACAGCGGACATCTGCATGTGTAATCTGTGCTTTGTTGTGTCTCAATCACACACCTGTCACGGCAGCATCTGAGGTGAGAGGAATAAAAACCCGCCTTAAAACTCCTGTCTGTCTGCTTAATCAGTGTGAACAACCGTTTTACTGGCAAATCCGCCGGAGCTGCTGGTGGAAAGTGCTCTGTAAAGCGTCCAGAGCTCAGGCCTGCTTAGATTAGCTTTGCTTTTACATTTCATTGTCTCTCTGGGCTGAGTCCCACATGCCTCACGTTACATGGATCACAATTAAAGCTACACCAAATGAGAGAGGCCAAGTTAATCTTATTTAGAAGTCTGAGAGAATGGTGAAAATTCAGTATCAATACTCTAAAACGGAACCAAAGGTTTAGAGTAAACAGAACATTTTAAACAATTATCAACAACGACGTATAAGCCCTCTTTATCATAAACACCAGGCCTATAAAAAATTAAAAAATACTACTTTTTTAAAAAAGATGTTAAATGTATAGGCTACCATATGACTTGCTTTCTTTTACGCTGGCACCAGAAAGTTGCGCGGCTGGGTCGCGCGCAATGACGGCGTCAAAATATAAACTCATTCGAACCACCATTTTGTTTAATCACTAAGTTATATTTAACCGGTTCGGCGCTTTTTGAGGGCTCTTAACAGCCGCAAAGATCTCCGAGTCAAACGCGGTTGAGGTAAAAACTCGATAGGGAACCCATCACACATCCGGGCAACTGACATGAAAAGCTCCCCTCAGGTAAATCAAAACTTATACGGACATGAAAGCTGCATAAAATAAAATAGACCTGCCGCTCACAGAATTACGTTTGTGCGATTGTATTAAATTGCGAAACAGTAAACAAACCGAACCCTGACATGCTAATAGATTGAATATTTCTGTCCTTTTAAGGGTAAACAACGCACTTATCTCCAAATCGACATGTTGCGGTAGCGTCCGCCTCGAATTTCTCTGCTAAAGAGGCGTTGAACTCTTGATACTCCTCTGGTAAAGAGCCAAACCGGCGATTCGCCGACTCAGCCAGATCCGGGTCCATTATCTGTGCCCTGATATAAGATCGATGTGATTAATCTCGGAAAAAAAAGAAATAAATATCCAAGCCCGTTCCAACGCTCTCGCTGCCAACGAGCCACTGGAGAAACCTTCCCGGATCAGATGGCCGCTTCTCCGCTTTAGAGAGCGCGGAACAATGGGGAGGCTATAAACGGTACAGAAATTTGCATCCTTTTAGTAAATGAAGAAATAAAAAAAACTAAAAAAAAAAACACAAGCCCACGGCGTTAAAGAGCTCTGCCAGGAAGCGACGGCTGCTTGAGGATTTCACTGACAAATTTATTAAAGACCTTTATGACTTAACCATCATCAGAGAGAATAAATAAGACATAAAACATTTTTTTTTCACATAACACGTACGGGAACCACATCGCCTCGGCCAAACGTTTCCGACACAGTGAAATGAACGGGACACGTCTGAAAACACACAAATGCATAGAGAAAGTCCTACTGAATAGAAAGAGACAACATCTACAACTTGTCTATCCCTGTTGTGAAACATACAAAGTCTCTGTGATCATATCGTCTAAGGAGGTTGTATAAAAATAAAGACTCCACATTGATAAAATGTTATATAATGTATATAGACATTTGGCAACGACCAGACACTTGGACCAAACTGGTGATATTACATTTATACACATCAGTAACAGCAATGATGGATGATTTGTTTGTTTTTTTTGGTGCACCATACTATACTGTAACTGACTCGAATTCTCATCTTGAAGAAGAAAATAAAATATTTGCATTGTCGTATAATTAAAAGTCGAGGTCTAGGTATAGTAAAAGTTGGTGAGGAGCTCCAGTAGTTGCTGAAAGCTCTCCACTAAATGTCACGTTCTTGTAGAACCAGCCAGAAGTTCAAAGCCTTGGCGAGACTTTTTAGCTCAAGTCTTGGGTCCATCGCTAACCAATTTTTATAGAAGATACGAGCTTAATTCGCTTTGTAATCCTTGTCCACTGTTGGAGATCTGCTCCGAGTCTCTTTCCAAATTTGCATCTTCAAAACTATCAGAACTGGGCATGATCCACTTCATCCAACCAGGACGCTGGGCTCGCAGGGAAGTCCGGGTACCCACCGCTGCTTCCCGTGGACAAATCAGAGCTCGGCCCATTCCCCCCGGCAATCATACGAACTCCGGGAGTCATGTTCTGGCCTCCGCTCTGACCCACCATGGGCAGGCCGGACTCTGGGTAGACCAGGCTGGAGATGAGGGGCTGGTGTCTGGGAAGGGCTTGTAGTGAGCCCGGAGACTGCGGGAGGCTGTAGGGGCTGCTGGCCTGGATGTCGTGGTATTGCTCCTGCGAGGGGATGATGGCACCGTGCTCCAGCGGGAAGGGTGGATGACCTCCACCCTGACGACTCAGAGCCGGAGAGCTTTCGCTCAGACTGCTGTAAATGCCATTGGAGTGACCCAGCTCGGACATGGGCGGCTCATCTTCATGTAGAACACGGCAAGGGGAAAAAAAACAAACATGTATGCTTAAACATACATCTGCACTCGTTTATGCATTGCCATCAAGTAGAACATTTTTTTTAGATTACTAAAAATCTATTTACACTAAGAAGTGCTAAACTGAAGGATTCTTCGGGGATCCTGAAAAGCCCCTTCTGGAGCCTTTTATGAAGAGAGTGATGGATGGATGCCAGAATTATAACCAAACATATCACTGCAGAACTGGCATAGCTCTCACTAGCTCGTTTATTTATTAAATATTTTCTATGTTCTATGCTTTTTTTAATCATTCACGAACATCCTGGGGTACATCACACACAGTCACATTTATATAGGATTTTTGGGATCAAACCTACCTGTGAAAGAGACCTCAGCATCGCTGTCCATGCCCTCCTCTTGAGTGCTGTCTTTATCTGATTTGGAGCTCCCGCGCGACCTCTTCATGTTTCTGAAGTACTGTCCCCATCTCTGTCTGCCTGCGTCTTTTTTCAGTCTTTTCTCTTTTGCTCTTCTGTTTTGAAACCAGACCTGGGGGTTGGGGGGACATGGGTAAAAATGAGTAAAATTATAAATTAATTGAACGCTGGTGCGCGTGGATGATCTGATAAACTGTAACGTTTTCTGGGTGATTCGGTGACATTTACTGCGCTCCGTTTTACAGGTTAATAACACGAATGCGCGAGGCGCTATAAATAATAGGCTGGCATAAATAATAGGAAATAATACACGAAAAGCATGAAATAGATGATACTTCAATATATTTATTTTGCGAATAATAGCGTGAAAATATAAGGAAAATATAAAATCTGTGCGTCTTCATATGCGAGTAGCCTATTATAAAGGACTGTTTTTTATTTAGTGTTAACTCCATTGTCAGTAAACCTACGCAAGTGTGCTTCGTGTGGTAACATTTCGGCTATTAACAGATTTTATTTAATTCAGATCTATTATTTGATGTCACGGGGAAAAAGTGGCATTTTTAAGGGTGAGATAAATAACCGCGTGAGCCTAGTGTTGTTGTACTGCGCGTTTGCTGTGTTGAGGATGAGCTCAGAATGTAGTTTAGGTGTAGCTGTTACCTGCACCACCCGCATGTCGAGCCCGGTCTCCGACGACAGCTGCTCCCGCACGTGGCGCGCGGGTTTCGGTGAGTTATTATACGCGTTCTTCAGCGTCTCCAGCTGTTTGGCGGTGATTGTCGTGCGCGGCCGTTTAGCTGTCGAATCCGCCTCTGTAAAGTAAGAAACATATTTTGACTCATACGAAATTGATTTAAACGAATTGATTTCTTATTTTTCAAACAGGCTACGAATTTATGTTAATTAATACGGCATCATTAAGGCATACTGTGACAAGGTATTCTATTCTATTCTATTCTATTAATTTCAAATAATATCTAACTTTATTCCAGCCCAAATTACATTATTATTATTATTATTATTATTTTATTTTATTTTTTTTTTTTATTTTTTTAATTAGGCTAAACGAATGCAACTCAAGCTGTAATATCCTTAAAGAAACAATTCCACATTATACGTTCTGTTCGAATCTGAGCGTCGGTGAAGAGAAGGCACTGAAGGTCTGTATTAAACATTTAGAATGCACTTATTCAGTGTAATGTAAGTTTATCTGCTCAATGAATGACGCTCAGGGTCCCTTCAAGACCCCGTTCCTAAATAATTCACAACGAACGTTCCTTCCTTGTAATATAAGAAACTAATTTTAATTTAACAAACGAATTTATTTCTTATAGACACTGGGATCTATTCTTATTTCGAGATATATGCTCATTTCATCATTCTATTCTATTCTATTCTATTCTATTCTCTATTATTTTCATCACCTTTTTCTTATGTTTTTTTATTTTGCACTAAATGTTTTGCACACACTATGATGATGATGATTATTAAGCTAAAACCTTCATTAGGTAATCAAAATATGTTCTTCTATGGCGCTGTTGTTAAACCCCTTTTTTGTGTATTTCCACATTTTTATTCTATTAGATGTCAACTGAAACGCATGTTTTGAACGTTTAGAAAGCACACATTCCGCGTAACGCGCGTTTATCCACCCAGTGGATGGACGGCACTAAGGGCCTTTCCGGAATCCATTTCCAAATAAATCAGTACGCAGTCCGATTCGGCCAGTATTAAAGCGCTGAATCTGGCTGAAAAGTGCCCCGAATGCATACCGTGTCTCTCCCCGGCTCCATAGATCAGCTGCAGCGCGTGCGTTCAGCGCTCGCCAGGACGCTTCTGTACACGGAGCTGGCGCGTATCGATTCGGAGGCTGGCGAGTTCGCAATTACCTGAGCCGGGTCAAATGTTTATGGACGAGCCCGCGACCAGCGAGATTAAGCTCAGAGTTAAAAGCGGCCAATCAATGCGAGGTCGTCGAATGAAAGAAGTGAAACAATTAAGACTCAGGGAACTGTGCCCGCTCGTACAAAAGCGCGCATTTTCACAACCACCCCCGGATAAAAAAACGCACCCGTGCGCGCGTACCTCTCTGTTTGGCGGTCTCATAATCGGCTTTGCACACCAGTCGACTGTCCTCCATCAGGTAATACTCGTCTCCCGTGGCCAGCTGCCTCTTACATACGATGCAGGCGAAGCAGTGCAGGTGATACACGAAGTCCTGCGCCCTCCGGACCACCTGTGTCGGCGGGATGCCTTGCTGGCACGCGGCGCACTTGGTCCCGAATCTCCTGCGGGAGAAATAAGGTTAAACACCCGAAGCGTGCGCGCGAACGACCCGAAACCACGAGCAAGCGCTAATGAAGGACTTACTTGAAGAAGTCGTCTTTGCAGTAGACGCTGTCGCCCCGACTGAAGCATTTGTCGGCCAGCTGAGACTGACAGTCGCTGCATTTCAGGCACTTGCTGTGCCAGTGTCGATCCAAAACCTTCAGGATAAAACGATCGACTATGTGCTGGTTACAGCCCGCGCAAACTGGAATATCTGCAAGGGGGACAAAACAAGAAAGCGGTTAACGAAATGCATTAGCAACCTTTTTGCGAGAAACAAACAAATAAACAAAAAAAAAAACGGTGCCCATAAAAAAAATAACAAAACGTGCAAAACGGCCTGAGTAATTTGAACTTCGCTTTCATTTGTGCTTTAATTATATCTTTTAATTATTTATCTTTTTAATTATATGTTTGTTTTTTTAGTGTGGTTTTATTTACTAAACGTATATATTACAAAAATAAATACATGCAAATACATAAAAAAAAATTTTGTCTGGTTGTTTGTTGCAAATTGGCCATATTTGGAAGAATAAAGCGAAGGTCTTCTCAGAGCACGTGATTTCATCTTAGTAATATTCCCAAAAATATTCGCATGAAAGAGAAAAGAAAGAAAGTAAGAAAGAAAAAAGTAAGAAAGCTCATTGGAAATTATAGTCAAAAGTGTACCAGATATAGGCTATATTATTATTATTATTATTATTATTATTATTATTATTATTATTATTAAATGACTAATAATAGTTGTTATTATTATTAGGTAGTATTACTATTATTTGAAGAATATGCCTAATAATCATAATAATAAAAACATTATTATTATACAATGTTACAGCATGTAAGCACAGACCTGCGATAAATCACAATGCAACTGAAGGTCACAGTAAAGCACACCAGTAAACAGCTTTTATTAAAGTAATCATTCTCTTTAACAACTTTAATGCGTTTATTTAACATTGTGTGCTTAAGTACTTATAATGTGAATCTTCAGTCTGTCTTCGAAAACCTTCGAAAAGCAGCACCCTTTCCATTACGCACGCGCACAAAGCACATCAAATAACAACAAGATGAACGAATATAACACTAAACGTAAACAGCTACGCTATTAGACAGTTATAAACAGTTTTCGCTCTTGAGTAGATGCCACGTTTCTCTGTCGGCGTCCTTAAATAACAGATCTCTGTGACCATATGACTGTCGTAAATATCCAAAAATATTTTTAACTCTAACATATGCGATACAATTAAAGCACTATCCCCTCACCGCTCGAGATGATGTTATTAATAACAACAACAACAAAAAAAATTCGATAAAGCAGGCCGCAGTGCGCTGTATCTCTCGCTTCTCTGACATCAACACGCGCGTCACGAACAGGTGCACTAGTACCTATCAATTATTCAATCAACCCACAGCTCTAATTATTAGCCTATAAAGGACGGAAATACAGCTTCTGAAATAGCTCCGTCCCGCATCCTTCACTCAGAATGAGTGGCTGTTTCTGGAAAAAAATGTCAGTATTTCCCAACACTCATTCGTTTTATTTCGTTTTCTATTTGTACACCAAGGACTTTCCCCATTTGGATACAAGTCGAACCCCTATTTTGCACCACGGTGTCTTTCGTGCGCGTGAAAGTGCAAACGTCGCCGATCTGTGGAAACAAGAAAGACGCGGACATATGTTTTTCGTGAGCCGCTGTTTAAGATTTAATCCCACAGAAACACAATCATTCCTAATCCTGAGCATTAGAGCTGCGTTACGCATGCGGGAGAAAATGAACTCTACCGAGAAAAGATCTGCTCCACAATTACGAATCGACTGTTAAAACTAAACACAAAGAGTGCTAAACAAGTCACAAAAGTGCATTTTTAAATTAAACAGTAATTCGATTGCTTTCGGCAAATGCGCAGGATGGGACTAATATTTTGAGTCGCTGCGTATTTTTCGATCTGTGAGTTTTATCCGTGCTGTACCTTTCCGTAACTCCTCTCTTTGCGTGAGTAAAGCCAGCAGCATCTCCGTGTGATGAGAGGACGGCTCTTTCGGCGAATCCCGAGCCTTATTCTGCTCCATTTTCATAACTCCGATCAAAAAAGTCAAAACGCGCGCGATAAAGCAACTCTCCAAGCTTCACGTGCGGCGCGGAATCGTCGGAAGGCGCGCGCGTGTCGGAAACGCATCCATCGCGCGGCGACTTTCTCAGTCTTGTGGCTCCCGACGCGCAAAAGAAACGCCGCCCCGTTGCTCTGGCGACTGATAAAACACACGAGCATCACCTGGACGAAACCAGCACAGTTTCTGCGACAAACGTCGATAAAATATCCAGTGTCCGCATAATCCTTTCAGCGGGCCTACTTTTGCGCGAGAGACAAATGCAGTTCGCGCTATTTTCCTTAAATGCGTTTCCCAAAAGCAGCGTCCATCACACGCGCACCTGTCAGATCCCGGACTAGACCTGAAGTGGGCTGTTCACAGTGCGCAAAACACACACACACACATACCACATTTGCAATTAAAGGAGAAACGTGAATGCTAAAAATAAGACTGAAACATGCGCACGGAGACATTTCCAATGCGCGCAAAATGCATTTATAAAATGCGCACTTCGACTCAGGTTAACTTAAAAAGTAAAAAGTAAAAAGTCTAATCAAATACCAGTGTCTGATTTATTTTTTAAACGCTTTAAAACAATTTCTCCGAATGTCTTATTTTTATTATTAGATGAATTATGCAGATTTATCCACTATTGATGGACGAGAAAGCCTGGCACAGATGCACACGTACACTAAACTTAAAAACGCGCAACAGGCGAATTAACGAATGAATGCTTAAGAGTTTCACGCGATGCCAACGCAAACAGTAAAAATGAATGAAAAAACGCACTTTTTTTTATCAACCCGTAGTTTGGCAAAGCGGAAATTAATCGTGTCCTTTCGAGGTGCGCGCGAACCGAACTTTTAAATCCAGATCGTTCCGTTTCTCTCACATCGATTCGGGCCAGACAACCGTTTGCTGTAGGAAAGAGAGGACGGTTGCGTGAAATGCTGATCGAGCTGCTCAAGCTCCAGATGAATGTTATTGACACTGATCTGCTGTGTCTGGGGAAATCAGCTTTAGTGCCACTGCGGCCGCCGCATGATAAACTCAAAATCAATGCCACATTTGCTTGGATTTCCGCACTTTATGAAGCGCACATCGGCGAAAGGTGCCGCAACGTTCCTGCTTACTTTCAGCTTTATCATTTTTATGTCATATTGACCTGTTCACCTTTGATGTGGCAAAATCTCCTCAGTGAAGGCGGGGCGGGAAAAAACCCAAAACATTTGACAGCTATTTCCGAGCTCGTCGTTTTGACGGCTCTGTAACTTGTTTTATTTTGTTCAATGTTTTTTAAAGGTTGCTGTATTTTACAGTTTTGTACGTGACAGCTTGTAGCTACCGAGCAGGCTAATTCATTCGTAGGGCTGCTAATACTGCGTATTGTTACTGTAAAAATTACTCGGCGTGTGTCACGCGCATATTAAAGAAAACCAAGTCTCTCGCGAGAAAACATAAATACTCTCCAGGACAGCCCTAAATCGGGTCTCCTCCGGTTCAGGTGCTGCACCTGTTGAGGGGAAACCCGATACCCGCTGGTCTCGCGGACGGAGCTTCGGTCCGCTCGCGGGTCTCTCGTGACAACCCCGACCGCGTGCGCTTCACATCTGTTCCGCGCGCTGACAATGTTGCTCATTACGTATTCATACGGCGTCCTGCAGGCGAGTGCTCGGAGCAGGGACAGTTGTCAGTGGGGCAAAAAAAGACGACTTTATCAAGACGCGTCAGTGGGTTTTACGCGTGTGCGAATAGCTGCGTGTCTAAAGAAGAAACGCTTGACCTTCAGAGCCGCACTTCATCCACCAGACACTCTCCAGAAGGGTTCACGAGGTTCATCGAAGACACGTTTACTTCTCTTTAAACGCTCTTGAGCTGAAGCAAATGATACTTTAGAGGTTAAAACGTTCATATAATTTCGAATGCACTAATACTGACTTTTAAAGAAGTCTGGAACACAGTTATTTCAGCGTCTTAAAGAGAGCCCCTAATGACATTAGGGTGTAGTGAATTTATCAAATAGCGCCTACATACATTTTTTCCGTCTTACGAGTGAGAGATAACACGCAAATTACGATTAAATTTACTCTCTCGAACAGGCCTAAAGCTGTGATAAATACTAGCCCATATTTTGTAAAAAAAAAAAAAAAAAAAAAAAAAAAGTAGCTACAGGCAGATTGTCTTTGGTGTTTTCGATGACAAGAAAAAAAGCTCATCGGGAGCGAGTTTTCTGCTCGATCTCCACGTTAAACGGCTCAAAGGAACCTGCGTTAAATGTAGAGAAATAGCTCTCTTACCTTGACTCGAACTGTATCTGTTGTAATTCCCAGCATTTTGACAGCTTGATCCCGGATGTTCCAACAACATTCTGACGCAAATAAAAAATAAACTAACAGGAAACAAAAGCGTTAAAACGAAAAACTATGCAGCACTGTTTAAAATGGATGGAGAAAAAAAATAAAATAAATAAGAGCTAAAAATAATTAACGGAAAACGGCCCGGGCGTCGGTCCCTCGGTGTTTCTGGGCTCTACAACTTTTCAAATGTCTAGATTGAGTCGATGTGTTGTTCAGGAGGTCTGAGGGAGGAGGAATCCTGATGACCTGCGGTTGTTTAGCATCACAAAAGCGCAGGAGCGGAGCGCGTCACGCGCGTGTGTGTGTGTGTGTGTGTGTGTGTGTCTCTGTCCGCGGTGCTGAAGGAGTTCCTACAGAGGCGTGAACACACCGACCGACGCCCCCACCCACTGCACCCCACCCCGCCTCCGCCTCAGACGTTTCCCCGAGCATCTCAAACGGAACGTGTCCATCTGACACGGTCAGGGGCTGGAGATAAAAACATCCCGGGACCATCGGGACAGCGAGCAACGTCTGTTTCCAGGGATTCAGGCTCATTTCATTCTATGACAATAGAAACGTGAGAATTATAATTAAAGAACGTTCTTATAAGATAGAATAAAACTGTCCCTGTCACGTTATTAGAAGGTTGAATTAGGATTATTAAAAATGAAAAACCAAAAACTGAAAACTTTTATCCACCACAGACAGATAAATAGATAGATAGATAGAGAGATACATAGACAGATAGATAGATGGATAGATGGGTAGATAGATAGACAGATGGACAGATAGATAGATAGATAGATAGATAGAGAGATAGATAGATAGATGGATAGATGGATAGATGGATAGATAGATAGACAGATGGACAGATAGATAGATAGATAGATAGATAGATAGATAGATAGATAGATAGATAGATAGACAGATGGACAGATAGATAGATAGATAGACAGATAGATAGATAGATAGATAGATAGATAGATAGATAGATAGATAGATAGATAGACAGATGGACAGATAGATAGATAGATAGATAGATAGATAGATAAATAGACAGATAGATAGATAGATAGATAGATAGATAGACAGATGGACAGATAGATAGATAGATAGATAGATAGATAGATAGATAGATAGATAGATAGATAGATAGATAGATAGATAGATAGACAGATGGACAGATAGATAGATAGATAGATAGATAGATAGATAGATAGATAGATAGATAGATAGATAGATAGATAGATAGATAGATAGATATGGACAGATAGATAGATAGATAGATAGATAGATAGATAGATAGATAGATAGATAGATAAAAATTAAGGAATATCTATCTATCTATCTATCTATCTTTTGTAGTTCATGAAAATTGTAGGAGCATACTTTTTGCTTTAGTTTTTAATAATCTTAATTTAGTCTTCAATCTTAAGCCTTTTTAACAAGATGATCCCGGTCATTAAAATTTAAATAAACAAATAAACATAAACGTTTGTTCTAAACGATGATTATTCAGATGTTAAGCAAAAATGAAATGAAATGTGTAACAAGTTTGCCATTTTTGTAGATATTAACGAGAAAAGGAAATATGCAAATATGTTTTTGTCTACATCAGAGATAACTTCCTGCAATACATATCAAAATAAAAATACATTTGAATCGTATCAAACAGTCATGGTACAACAGTCACACTGGCTAGTTGACTATGGATAATATTTCATGATCAGTTGGTCACACGCACACACGCACACACACACACACACACACACACACACACACACACACACACACACACACACAAACAACTGGCCTCTTGACACACTTAAAAATTCAGACCTACTAGCATCTTACCAATACACTCCCTCAATAGAGCGTCCCTCTCAGGTCTGAGCATCTCAGCTCTTGTCTCTGTGCTGTCCCTCTTGTTTCACTCGATTTCAGGAAATTGCTAAAGTGTTAATGCACCTGGGGCCCACTTACAGGGCCATCTCAATCAGGCTTTAATAGAGCTCTGTGGCATTTGCCCCGGCGTGTGTGGCCTGGTGGCAGAGCTTCAGCTCATCGCGCACATGCAGGAAACAGCGCGTCCTCTGAGCTCAGCGAGAGACCCTTGAGGATCCTTGTGTTGTGAGGAGCACACCGCAGATCAAAACTATATATTATTCTGGAGTGGAATGTCCAGCTTTTTTAAATGATTGTGCATTTAAGGGCTGCGAACATCAATGGTCCGCGCATATGTGTCTTTGTGAGGAATCGGGTGATAGAGTCGTCTCGAGAAACAGGACCAGATGAAAGCTGGTGCATCATCATGTTCCAAATAAACCAAAGCCGTGCCATCAACTCCTGCTGTGAGCTTTTTAAAGGAGTAGTTCTCTAAAAAAAAAAAAATCAGGTCACCCGAGATGTAGATGAGTTTTTGTTTGTCAGTTTTTAGAAATTTAGCGTTATATCGCTCGCTCAATCAATAGATCATTAGCAGTGAATGGGTGCCATCAGAGTCCAAACAGCGGATAAAAGCCATGCACAAGCAATCCACGCATCTTCAGTCCATCAATGAACGTCTTGTGAATCTTAAACCATCATCATGGAGTTTTTAATTTCAAACCATTGTTTTTAGCTAAAATACAAGTCGCCTGGTCTGAATCAAGAGAAAAATCTGCACACCTTTTACAGTTCAAAACAGCTCCAAACAAACACGTGGGTAGATTTTGATGCGAAAAAAGACAAGGAGGTTGTTTTTTATACTTGAGAAAGCTTATGGATGTTTTGACTCTCGTTCTGACGGCACCCATTCGCTCTACGTTCATTGCTGAGCAAGTGGTGTGATGCTACATTTCTCCAAATCTGATGAAGAAACGAACTCATCTACATCCTGGACGCCCCCGAAGGCGAGGACATTTTCAGAGCGTCTTTACTTTCGGGTGAGCTATTCGTACAAAGGCAAAGCCAGAATTCAATGGCAGTGTGGTTTCTTTCGTACGAGTAGCAGTCACGCAGTTATTCAGTCCTGCTGGGTTTATGAGCAATATAAACTAAATCCACTGGCATGCATGCAGTAAAGATGGCAGCCCTGAGTCCTTTAGCATCTCCTTCCTCTTTTTAACACACACACACACACACACACACACGCTCTAATCTGTAAGACTGTAAGTATAAGTCTTAAATTCTGTCCAAGATATTATCCATTCTAAATCTGCTAATATTTTGAAACTCATCATCATATCTTAGTGTCGAAAAATAAATGTGCCGGCAGGGTGGATATAAAACAGCAGGTGCCCGGAAGCGCAGGCCACAAATCAAGTTAACAATCTGTAACGATGACCTGCGAGTATTGAAAGGCAGATTTGAAATATGATTTCCATTCCTTTACTTCACTAATGTACACGCGCTCGGAAATATCCTAAATAAGATTAACGAGTTTGCTAAGAAAAGGCTGATTTGCTCTGTAAATTCAAAGCGAGACTCGGAGCTTCTTTGCATGCATAAGCGGCGCATTACTGCATGCGGATATTGATTGCAGGGTCGTTATGAATTTACAGCATGCTTGAGGAACAGCACACGCGCTGAAACATAGCGTAGTGACGCTGAGAGCTGCCCCCCAAAAAAACACCAAACCATTACAGAGAAAACAAGAGCAGAACCAGTCTCCAGAAAAATCCTGATTGTAATTAGTGCTTTGCATGAACTCTTTCCTATGTTGAAAGTTTGTCTAAAGTTCTGAAATTAAAAAAATCTAATTCTGTCATCATTTGCTCACGTTGGTTACCAAACATTTGCTGGTAGCCACTTTTTTAAATGGTATTTTTCCCATACTGTCAAAGTCTATGGCTACCAGCAGATGACTAGTTACTTTTTTTTAACTTAAACTGAATCATGGATTAATTGCAACTTATATTAATAGTATTCTTATTCAATGTTTAATACCATAACGATACGAAAAAAACTTGTTTTATGAGTCCAATACTGAGTTTTACATTATAAAGGCCTAATAATACGGTGGCTTTGTTCCAAATATCATAATGGTATGCCATTTGTCAGCAGCATGCACTTAATATCTGCATGATTTGTCAAAACGGGCATTACACGCCGCAGAATGTGCATTTGTTATTTTAAAGAGCTTAAAGAGATTTTTTACTTTACTTTATATGATTATGCTGCAACCCGTTACGTTTAATGTTGCTTGTATGAATTAATGTTTGATTTGGTTCATATGATTTTCAGTGTGACAGCTGAAGTAATATCAGTTATAAATATCATTATGCTTCATTTCCTAATCCTAGCTCGTAATTTGATTAGCAAAACTGTAGACACTTTATATCATGTGCTATGTATACTGTACAGACCATTAATCCAGTATGCTCACATTTACTGCTAGTGAGTTTTCAGTATGGTTAGGTTTAGGAGTAAAGGGTTAAGGATAAGGTTTTAAGGGATTTTGCAGTTAGGTTTTAGGGTAATGTCTGTGTTACGGTTAAAGATAAAGGAAGTACACATGTTAATTAAATGCAATCCTGTGTATAAACGTATTATGTTCAGATGGATAATTACACAAGGCCAACTATTATAAAATTTGACCCTGGACTACAAAACCAGTTTTGAGTCGCTGGGGTATTTTTGAAGCAATAGCTACAACTACATTGCACGGGCCAAAAATCATTAGGATATTTTGTAAAGATCATGTTCTATAAAAATATTTTGTCATTTTCCTACCATAAATATATCATTTAATTTTTTACTAACGACATGCATTGCTAGGAACTACATTTGGACAGCTTTAAAGGTGATTTTTTTCAGTATTTAAAATTTTTTGCGCCCTCGAATTCTAGATATTCAGACGGTCGTATCTCGGCCAAATATTGCCCTATCATAAAATCAACGGTAACCTTATTTATTCAGCTTTCAGATGCTGTATAAATCTCAGTTTTGAAAAATGTACACTTGCGACTGGTTTTGTGGTCCAGGGTCCCCAAATGTGAAATAAACATTATCAAATGGATGCTATTTGCTAAATTAAACACGCAGCATAACACGCGTATGACAGGTTTATGGTTGTGTTATGATGTATTCTGTTTCACCTACTACTTTTATCCAAGTATTCCAGCAAAACACAAGCTATTAGGAGTAAAGGAGGAAAAATGAACAATTAAGAGTATATGAGAGTTTATTAAAAAAATACTGTAAAAAATGAGTATGTTTTTCTATCTCAGACATTATTTAATAATGTCATGTTTAATTTATTTCTTTGTAAATCTAAATGCATTTTCTAAACAAAAATGTTTTTTTTTTAAAAGTAGAATAGAGATTTTACTAACTACTAACTACTGCTAACTACATTTTTATGCACCAAAATTTCACGTTTCTTTGTAACATTTTCCAAAATTTGTGTTTCCCCTGCCAAATATTTATCATATGCAGCTTCAATATTTGTGCAAATTTCATAAACTACTGGGTTGCCATGTATGCATGAGTCCTTGCGCATATGCATGCGTTCGCAAGCATGTAAACAAGCGGCGTGTGCATGGATGCTGGAGTCTGGTGGTCAGAGGCTGAGCACGCTGGTCCTGACACCAGCTCTCCATTGTGTATCTGTCATAATCAATCACGCCTCTGAATAGAGCGTCTTGTGCGGGGAAGGAGGGCACCAATCACACGCCTCATTAAACAGGCTTGGTTACTCAATGCAGTGGTGATCCCGGGACACTCAGCCTGTTGCCGTCTGAGGGAACACCAGCCAGACTGGAATATGGAGGCTCGGGGGTCTTGGATAAGTTATTTGTATCCGAGAGCAAGCGAAGGCGACATTCTCCCTAGACATCCAATAGCTGCATCCCGGCCGTTTTGAGGCTCCGTCGATGACCCGTGTGGCTGCATGTCTGGCTAGCCGTTAGCCTAGCTGCTAGCGCAGTAAACTCTCATTGTTCTGAAAGTGTGTCCATCTGGCAGTTTCATTGGTGAGCGATGGCTTTCAGAGCAGCTGGCTAAACTGCCCAACCGCTCTTGTCCGCGCGTTCCTGACCGCCCAACCGCCACCAGAGTGTGCTGACCATTCAGAGGGTCAGCGGGCCGCGGCGGGTCTGGACGGGTGACACCATTGAGCCTTTTGTTCACTAGTGTCCTACTGTAACTGTCTGAATATGATTAGCTGTGGTGCACAACCCCATTAAACAGAGTCAACGGTGACAGTGATACCTACCACTTCACTCAGCATCAACAACAAGCACAACGTGCCAGTTTTATTTAGAATTATTTTGCTATTTATGCAGTTTTTTTGGTTGATTCATTTATTTTACTCTGTTTTTTTGTTGTGAAGAACACAAAGAACACACTTACACTCAAATGTTTGAAGCCAGTAAGAATTTATTTATTTTTGGAAAAATGCATACATTTATTTAACATGCATATCAAATGGATCAGCAAAGACATTTTTAAATACAAGATATTTCAGTTATATGCGGTTCTTTCGAAGTTTTTATTCAACTGCAAAGGCTGAAAAAATTTTTATTTACCATGATTTCCACAAAAGCAGCAAATCAGAACATTAGAATGATTTCTGAAGAATAATTTGACACCGAAGACTAGAGTAACGATGCTGAAAGTTCAGTTCTGATCAAAATATTCACATAGTTATTTGAAATTGAACTCATATTTCACTAATTGCACTGTATTTTAACCCTGGTGAGCAGAAGAGACTTTTGAGGAAATTTTTGAATGAAAATGTGAATAAAAACAAAAATTTACATGAATATGTACAAAACATAACAACATAAGGGCATTACATTTTACATGATTAAGATGCTTTTATGAATGTTTGTTGATAAGTTTCAAGGTTTTATATTACTTATATTTTAGAGGACCAGAAGTAAATATATAAAGATATATATTTCAAACGAAAGCTCTCGATGAGCTCTTTCTACTGGCAAACGTATATTGTCGGCCATGAGTGTACGCATTTTTATTATAAATGATTAAAAGCTGTCATATCAAAGTATGGTTTTTGTTTTGGCCCTCCACTTACACCATTCTGATTCTCAGCCCTGGAGTTATTAGTTTTAGTTTACTACATTTTACAGTTTAGTTAACTATAACATCCCTGTTATTTACAGACTCAAACTGGTAGTTGTTTGATGCAGAACCTCCAGCTTATCAGTGCGGCGAGTGTCGGTTTCGAGATGCCGCTCGGTTCAAAGGGCGACTGCACTTCTACTGACATCAGCCTCCTAATATTGAGATGCTAATGATGGAGCGCATAATGGCACAAAGGCAGAATGCTGTGACTCTCTCCACAACAATGGCCTTTAGCTCACGGCCGACACATTTACAGCCCAGCATGTGTCGCTGGCTTCATCCGGCAACAATACGAAGCCACAACTGCCCACCGCTGAGGAATCTCTGCACTCTCACTGGCCTTTTTATTCCTCAGCGCAACTGCCTCATATTTCATGTTGCTTTGAGTGACCCTTAAGACCCCTTCTTTATTTGGAGGAGTTTGTCTAAAAGAGCAAAGACAACACACGTCAGGTCAGACACATTATTAGAGGTCAAAGTTCAAAGCCCTTAAGAGAAGTTAACACGTCCTTCTGGACCGGCTGAGCTCTTTTGTAGGTGGTCTGATGTTTTACCTGCAGAAAACAAAAATGATTTCACTTAAGACAGTTTGGTCTATATATATATAAAAAAGCATAAGAGATGAATGTCTTGAAGACCTGTTATAGTTCCCCCTCGAAAAAAAACATAATTTGCATAAAGAAAGCAATGGCTATTGTTAGGACCATTACAAATAATTTTACCCCACCCGGATGCTATACTTTTAAATTATTATTATTTTTATTATTATTATGAGAATAATTAATTTGAATATTAAATTAGAATCTCTCTAGACTACAGTAATGACAATTTTGAGAGAAATTTGCTTAATTTCACAAATAATAATGTCAGATAAAATAAAATAAAGCCTATTAAAGTCAAAACAATATTTTGATTTCAGACTGAAATATGATTATTTAAAGTTGCTCTTCAACGGAAATCAGTCAAACTAATTAAATTATTGCAGAACTTAAGCAGGGTTAGCGCTAAAACTAAACTTGGACCTGAACATTAACTGAAAAAAATAATAAAATAAAATGATGATGATAACGATAATAAACACTTTTCAACTAGTTGATATCAGTATTTCTCATTTTGTGAGTAACTAAATATACTGAAATTTATAAAAAAGTATAAAAAACTAATAAAAATTTGAAAAACACACAACATTAAACACTAAAACGTGCACGTTAAAATGCACTAATTCATGTTATTTCTTATTTAGATTCCCCCTTTTTTTCGGAACCTAATATTTTTTACTTAAAATGTAAATGCGTTTATTAATGAACACATTTGCATGGTCACAGTTCTGTGATGCTAGTTAGTGGTCACACGACATGCAGGTAAGTTTCTTTTAATAATGAAAATATATAATTTGATATTTTAATGATTTTCTTTATGCTGTTAATGTCAACAAATACAATATATATCCTTTCCCTTAATGTTTTATGTCAATATGGTGCAACATTATCCTGTTTAAATCAATACGATAAGCGTGTTTGGTCAAGAGTAAACTAAAATATCACCAAATGTGTAATGTGATGTAAGTAACTACAATTTGCAAGTAGTCTATCCAGCATGCAAATAACGTTTTTAGCCTAAACAGATATCTTTTGACCATTTCAATCATGTTTTAAAGCAAATGTTCTTTAACACATGCAACCCATTCAGGTGCTTTAGTCAGCAGAGAGTGTTTTAGAAAATCATCGGGGCAGCTGATCGGAGCAGGACCGACTCACATAATGATGGATGTAACGTATCAGCTCCAAAATGAATGGATTTATTATGTGCAATTCATTTGTGGCATGTCAGTGATTTCGGGACGAATTTGCTGCCGCGAGGAGCTCCGGGGTCAGCCGTTTAAAAGCCTGCATTCATCAGCGTGTCATTATTGTACGTCATTAACGCCGAGCCGCTCTTGATTAGAAAACGATTCATCCAGCTCTCTGCAGATCACACAGGTGTAGGAACAGGAGGACATTCCTCTTTTTTTCCTCCGGTGGTTTATTGAATTAGTTTTCGTGGAGATTGAGTGACGTCTTTCGTACGCACTAACTAAAGGAGAAGCGGACGGAGGGGGTTTGTTTTGGGAAGGGGAGCCGGTCTGGGTCAAGAGGGGGACGTGTTGTGTTTTTTTTTTTCTTTCTTTCAGGGGCAGCAGGATTTAGGAATCGTCTCCCAGCCCATAATCCCGCAGTCTCAGACTCGTGACCCACTTTCCTGGAGGAGCGGTGCGGGTGATGGGCCGTCCGGCCGGCGCGGAGAGGCGCTCGCGTGCGGGGCGGGTGAGCCGGAGGGCAGCGGGTCAAAGACAAACGCAAAGGGCAGAGCGCGGGTCCCCGGGGGCCTCATCCTGAGGAGGAGAGATCTGCAAGGGTCACTGAACTGCTTCTGAACGCGCTGCATCTCAGACAGGAAAGATAAGCGCGTGGCGATCAAATGCACCGAAAAAGCTAATTAAAAGGGACAGTTCATCTAAAAGAAATGTATTCTGCCATCGTTTCATTCCTAAACCAATATGAGATTGTTGTTTCTCTGTTGAAAAGAAAAGATGTTATTTTAAAGAATTTTGCTAACCAAATACTGTTCAATGTATAGAACAAAATACTATGGAAGTCAATGGCTGCCGTCAACTGCTTAGTATAGTTATGAACATTTGTGTTCAACAGAAGAAACAAATTTCTTATTTTTCGTACTTTTTTCACCCCTTTAATTAATGCATGCTTTTTTTTTTACCAGTTTCTTTTTCAATTTATGCACATGATTTATCATTTTCGGTTGCCTTAGAATCAAAAATGGGTCGAAACCGACCAATCATATCGATCCTTAATCATCTGACATCAAATTTTTGCTGATACCAACGCAACGCAATCTGTGTCTTTGCTAAATCAACCTCACAATCATTTAGTTTTAACCAGTTCAGTGCGCAGAAAAACAGATCCTTAAACCTGAGGAGCCTGGATTTCTGCGAGATCCCATTCAATTCCTTCTTATAATCCAGCATTTAGTGCAGATCATCCATTGACATAAAGGGATAAAAGAGAGCGCTGCATTATCTTCGGCCTTCTTTATGGAAATGGGACAAAGACAAACAGGAGCTCATATCGTGGTGACATGCTGTTTTGCTCGTCTCTGGACACTCTTTTGTGTGGGACTGGAAGTGTGTGTGACGGGCTCTGATAATCCCTGTCCCTGATCCACCTCCGGCTAAAGTAGGCCAAGATCCGGAGGAGAGCATCGCCCGACCTCAGCCCAGACACGGGCATTAGACTGCTTCTGTACTCAAAGTGATGCGATGAAACTTCAAAATGATTCAGAAGCGAGGGCTAGTGTGGGTTTTGAAGAGCTCGTTCCTTTGTTAAATAATATAGCAAATTTAATTTATGACAGAGTCCTGCAAAATCTCTGCTATGGATCCTGTTATTGGTCTGCTTTCACAGAAGTCTTCATGCAATATAACATTATTTATTAATATGTTTGAGTTGGCTTTATTTTTGCCATTTTGATCCAATTCTTGCTATCAACAAACTATTATTATTAGATATAATACAATTAAGCTATTTTAATATTTAAATAAAAACGTATTTAAGTTTATAATTCAATTCAATGTCATATAATATTACTTAACATTATACTTAATTTTAATTAATAAAAAACAATTTAGCAGTAGTTTTACTTTCAGTTTTAGATAACAATATAGATATTAAATATTATAGCTTTCATAAATGTTGAGTTTTCTGTGCAAATATGTCTGTAAATATTTTTAAAATTTTTTATTTTAATCCAATAAACATCAAATTTTTCTGAAATAAAATGATTTAGAATTTTCTTAAAAATGTATTTTATTTCCGTAAATTATTAGTTATAATAATTATTAATTATAATTATTATTATAAGATTTATTATACATTTTTATTTTAATGTTCCTCATGGTTCACTTTAACTTTAAGTGAAATAGATATTTAAGAGATATTTGAAATGCATAGATGACACACATGGTCATGCCACGGGGTCTTCATAAGTTCACGATGCATTGCAAACATGGAGGCACAGGAATAAGCTAATGCTAAGCTAAAGATGCAGCTGTGCTGATTTGGCTCCATCTGCTGAAACCTGAGTTTGTCATAAGGTTACTTTTGTGATGGTGAACCCGCTGCCATGGTGACGGCAGTAACTGAACCCGGCCAGCAGCGGTCCGTCTCTCTTCAGCATCTGGTCAGCAGCCAGTCTCCTTCTCAACAGGTAACGCAAGACATGCTGGGACGCCAGACAAATGCTCAGTGCAACCGACAGGCCAGAAAATATCCACAAACTTATTTTTTACAAAAGTACATTTGTGAAGTGTTTTCTGCTTTCACAGAAGAATACATCTCTCTCTCTGCTTTCCATCAGACAGGTTTATTGTTTCTGAAATACACTGCAAAAACCGTGAAGGAATAACTTTCACATTAAAGTTAAGTAACAGCATTCACATTACATCTTTTTGCACTTTTGGATCTCTCAGATGCAGGTGCATCTCTGATAACCACAGAGTGAACAAGTATACTCACATAAAGGCAAAAAGCAATTATAAATAAAACATCCATAATCCATAATAACGCTTCCAAAATCCATCTTCTGTTCTGCTTCTGTTGTGGCTTGTAAACAGTGCTTGATCTCTGCAGATTTCTCTGCAAAAAATGTCTCAACGATGGATTTTTTCTTACAAAAACAGCTTTTGGTCTCTCAGGATGTTAATTGATGAATTTATGCGGCACGGATTACTTGTGGATTACTGTGATGTTTTGATCAGCAGTTTTAGGCTCTCATTCCGACGGCACCCATTCGCTGCAGAGAAGGGTACATTTCTCCAAATCCGCAGAATAAAGAAACTCAGAAGAACTTTTTCAGTAAATGTCCATTTTTTGGTCAAACCATTCCTTTAACAGGGTTCTTCTATAGTGATCTGCCGGGATTTATCAGTGAAGTCCTCCACATTGCCACATGCCTTACGGATTAGAGTTTCATTCCCAAACTCGCGACGGCATCACTTGCATTGCAGCATTGTTGTCCAAAGAGTAAACGCAGCATCAAATCACTTCCTGTTTTTCTCATCCGCGAGAAAGTACTGTCTGTCTGCTTTCAATGCAGAGGTCAGGGTTCAACTTAACCTGGTCAAAGCGCGTACAAACACAGACCATCATGGATGAAACTATAACAACAAACCCTACTTCCTTTTCTTTTAGAGACTAAAAAGTCCTCTAGAATTTTAATGTTCTTTAATGTTTCAGCAGTTTACAACACAAACACATCATTTATTCAAGCATTCCTTTTACACTATACCACCATAACCACACAGCTGTTAGCTTAAAGAGCGATTCCTACCAGGTTTAACTTATACATAGCTATTGTGGTTGATTCAGGTAAATTAAATGATGCTTAACGCTTATCTACAGTGTTCACCTTCTGTTAGCGGTGGACCGTAGTCTCAGGGCACGTTACTGAGCACTGACGGCACCCAGGAGGAAATCTTGAGACTGTATGAAGATATGACATCATTCTTTCTTGTTTTGCAGCCCACAAAAACAACACAGTCGGAAAAACAAACACAAGGAAACAATAAGCATAATACAATAAAATAACAGCAATATGGATTAAATCGAGATGAGTAAATCGTGAAATTCATCCCCCTTGGCGCTGATCCCCACGTCCAGTATATTTTGCATTTCGCACACCAGGGTCAATATCTTCTCAACATGCAGGAAACTTCTCTAGTCAGCTTACCGGAGCGGTCCGAACGACATAACACGCATTACTGCTAGACTAAAGCGCATTGGAAGTCAAGGCAAAATGGCCATTAGCCTAAGGAGCTTGTCTGCCGGCCGGAGGAATTGTCTTGGGATTGTGAGCTTGGGTGGGAGTTTTAAAAGGTTTTAGAGGAGGGCTAAAAGTCTTGTACCGTGAGCGGATCCAAAAGATGTGGCCGAGCGGAATGAAAACAATGCCACGGATTTGCCAGCTCACCGCCCAGAGTCCCTCCCTTCCTCTCTGCCGGCTTTGGTCCAGCGGCGGGGCTTTGGGAGGATTTGCAACTTTCTCATTAGGTAAATTGGTTTGGTGGCTTCCAAACTGTTTGGCTTGACCAATGACATCGGGTGCATGTATCGCTTACTCTCTCTGTCACACAAGAGGCTCTGTACGAAAGATTTTAGTGCTTGGAAATGTTTCTTAGCCGCTGCTAAACGTCACTGGAAACAGATGAGGCTTAAAGCGCGTGCTGTTTGTTTTCTTGATTTTACGAAGGCACAATGTTTTGTTTTCATTGTGAATGTAGGCTACACAAATAAAAGCGAACATCCTTATCTGTATGACCAAAAATTACAGCATTTTATGGACTTTCAGCAGTTAAAAGGAAGTGATGACACTAGGCCTATACGTTTCAGTTTTAAACAAAATAGACTCATTTGCATTTTTTATTATTGTATATATAATTTGTACTATAATTTTACAGCTATTTATATTTTTTTTCTTTGATTTTTATTTTACAGTAAAATTGCTGGCTTTTTTTCCTTTCAAAGCAATTTTGACTGATATGTGAACATTAGAAGTTATACCCATGCAGCAAGCGTTTAAAAATAGCAAATAAGGAGTGGCTTTTTTTGCTAGGAATGCATTTTTAAATATAACTTTTACTGGTAGAACGCAAAAGTCGTCACAAATTCGTTGCATTCAAGACAAATAGCAAAAAATAGGGGTTCACTTTATTTTGATCTTCCTTTATGAACATTCTTTTGACAATAAGTAACTTTGCACCTACATGTCAACTAACTTTCAACTATCAGTAGCATTAGTGTCTGTTTGTAGAAAATCACAATAAAGAGTTAGCAGATAAAAATAAGACTTACTTATACTCTAATGAGAGTTAGTTGACGAGTCAAAAATTACTTATTGTCAATGAAAATGTCACAGAATGTTCATAAGGGACCAATTAAAATAAAGCGTTACCGAAAATAGTTCTGAACCAAAATAAACTATATGGCACGGCACTTCTTGAATGTTTAGAGTTAATATAAACTATTAAAGGCTATCTGCTGTAAGGATGTTTTTGCAACTGGAGGTAATAGTTTAAGCCTAATGAAAAAAAAATGCTGCCATCTGTGGTTGAAACATAAAAGTACACACATTACTTGCAGAGAAGCCCTTTTTTCATCCATCTGCACTATTGGTTTTGTTGTTGTTGTTGTTGTTGTTGTTTTGATTTGACAATAGGGGTCAAAGGGACGTGTTCGGTGAGTGCCATTAAAATTATGACACTTTTCTCAGCAGTGTTGGTTGTCGTATACTGCGGCCATTCAGAAATAGATATCCAGTTATCCATCATGTCTGGAAACAGAAAAAATCTACACTAAAAATACAGTGGTATTTACAAGCAAACATGAGACGAAACACATTTGATGTGTGGCCGAGTATAGTGTCCCATAATCTGAATTTCACCCGTCTAAGTGCACACACACCGTAGTGAACACACACCCGGAGCAGTGGTGTATTCTAGTTGCTAAGATTCATTTTTCATTAGCATACGCAAGCATGCGGGTATTTGTGTGGTTCTACAAAACAAGTAGAAACAATGGTATATATATTTTAGAACTTAATGTTCACCACAGCATAACAATGCAATAAACAATAGCAAGTTAAAGCTAATAGTTAGAAAGACATTAAAACACATGCAGGAGTAATAGTGTACGCTTTCAACACTTCATAAGTTACTCAACTTTGGTCAGACGGGGAAATCGAACCCGCGGCCGTTTGAACCAATGACGTCGCACGGAAAAGCTTGTGCATATTTTTCTGGTCTGAAGCCAATTTTAAATTGATGTTCTCGTTTCTGGACATGAGCATATATTTCTGTTTTCATTTGCAAATAATGCTATTTCCCACAGTGATCCACATACATAAACCAGAAACTCTTGATCTTGGGACCTTTTGACTGAAAGTGGCTACACTTATATTCTAATCGTTGTCCATAATGACTGCATTGGAAACAAACGGAAAGCAAATTAGCAAAATCAAAAGCAAATATCATCCTCAAATTTGAAACACAGCTTGTTTAGATTCGTGGGCTTTGCTTGTCTTTAAATTTTATGTGAAATGAATAAGCAAAATAAATAAATCTGTGAGGAGAACCAGAGGGTTATCAGAAATTGTGTGCTCCCCAGTTTTTGTTTCAAAAATTTGCACCTTGCTTTGAAATAAAATCTTCACTTGAATTTAGTAAAAATGATACAAAAAATCATTAGACTTAAATTAGACACACCTGAAGACCCCCAGCTAACATGGAACTTTTTCTAACGTTTATGATAGTTATGGAACATTTTTATAACTTTGTTGCTATGAAAATGTTCTTAGATCAACATTTTCAAAATGTCTTTATGATGTTATATGTACTGGATGTATATTCTAAGAAATGAGTACCTTAGAAAACTAGATATTTTGACATAAAACTGAATATTATAAATAAATGACCAAATAACAGTATTTTGGGTGGAAATAACATTTGTAAAACGCTGTGAGAATGTTCCCACACTGTTTTCATAGCCTCCATTTGTTATACCTGGGGAACAGATCAGTGCTTAAAAGATATAGAAAACATGTATCTACTATCAATGTCTGTTTATCAATGATTGAACCATTTTTTCTTTTTGTACTCCATGTTTGAGAGAATTACCATCCACAGGTTTTTTTAAACTCTGCTGAGGGCACAACATTGATAGAAAAATGATCTGAAGAAAGAAAACAACAGGATCCGAGCATTAAAAGAAATGTGAAAAGGACAGATGGTTCATACACTTACTGGTGGACGGTAAAACAAACACAGTAAAAGTTCATTTGGCCATTTTGAACCTCCAAGCAGCTTACTGAAATCTCATTTTGTCTTGGCATTTTCTTTTTGCTCTGTACAGTAATAAGCTGTGCCGCTGTGATGTGACATAATATGTGACCCTTGGATTAAAAGATATGCTCGATGGCAAAACAGCCTGTTTTTCTTTCCTTTCAAGACAATAAGAGAAAACAAATCCAGAAATGTGCTCTTCATTATCTCATATCTGATTCTGAAGATAATCAAGGACATTCTCTGTGTGTATATATATATATATATATATATATCATATATATATATAATTAAAAAATATTTACATGTATATATTTATAAGTTATATTATATATATATATATAATATATATTCGTTTTGTATTCTATATATATATATACATGTGTATTTTTGTGCACAAATATATATATATATATATATATATATATATATATATATATATTATATAGTTATATTATATATATAAAAAACTATGATAAAAATTATTTTTTTTTTTTATATATATAGTAATTTAATAAATTTAGTGATTTTGCAAGTCACATAAGAGCAATTTTATGAATTAATAAATTTTATAAAAGTGATGGGGATTTTTATATATTTATATCAATATATAATATATATATATATATAATACATATACATATTTTTATTAATATTAAATGTAAATTTACATTATTCTCAAAATTATTATTATTTATTTTTGCATAAAAGGCTGTGGTTTTACACAAAACATCGTGACAATGCTTAATAATTAGTGAAGTGGTTGTGTGATAGTATCTCTGTTAAAAATGACACATTTTTACGGTGCCTGCGATGTTCAAACACATTTTCAAAATAGATTATACATACATCAAGAAAAAGAATAAATACTGCCGTCACGAAAAATAATAAACATGGCCACGTGATTCTCTGTAGGATAATGAGATAAAAACCAAATATCATATACGACATTTTCAATAACAGTAAAATACTATTATAGCAGCATTAAGTGTAACTCTAATCTTCAAGAGATTATTTTCTCTGCTTGTTTGTAAGAGTGCAGATTACATTAAATAGTGTTTACTGTGCAAAAAAAAAAAAATCGAGTTTTCTTGAATATGCAGATGAAATCTGTGAATGGTGTCCTTACATGCTATTCAAGGAAAATCCCTAAAAACATACTGCTGTTCTGCTGACTCTGGTCTTAGATGACAAGAGTCCAGGAAGACCTGCATTTGACAGGCTCATTAAATAATGATCCCTTAAGCCCAAGCTGCTCACATATTTCATATTTGCCCTGCATTTTCAGCCTTGATTTTCTTAAATGGAGGGTATTAAAAGAGCAAGTCTTTCCAAAATCCTGCTGCTGTGCTAAAAGAACAGATGATTTGATTCCTCTTAAGATTCATTAAATAAAGAGTTCCTTAAACCCGTACTGTCCCGTCCGGCACTCTGCTGATAGGATACGAGAGCAGATTATTACCCGAACATACAATAATTATTTCCTTATGATGGGGAAGAGGGGGTGATTTGGGGTCGAAAGGCCCGTGTCACAAGATGCTACAGGCAAAAACAATAGGAGCGCATGCAGGCACGCCACGCGCCACCACAGATTAAACCACATTATTCCTTAGAGTCAAAGACAATCTCCTTATAAACAGTCCACAAAAGTGTCATTGTTAAGGCTCACGCAAGCATAAACTGTGTGTGTGTGTGTGTGTGTTTGGGTGTGTGTGTGTGTGTGTGTGTCTACTTTACCCTTGCTTTAACATTATATATATATATATATATATATATATATATATATATATATATATATATATATATATATATATATATATATATATGTTTATATGCCTCTATGGGTTCTGGGCCCCCTGGACAGCATGCATTGGGGCGATTGGGGTTTGGTAGACATTGCGATCATGGTCTGCCAGGTTCCCTTTCATACTCAAGTCTGTACAGTTTCACATCTTCTGAACATGCAAAATGTACATTTATTATTTATTATTAGCATAGCCTACGTATGTTTGCCTCTGTACATGCTATTCCGATGCAGCTAAATTCGAAATAAAACCATTTTTGATTTATATTTTTGTTTTCAACGGTATATTTTCTGTTATTGTCAGTTAAAATGAAAATAATAGTGACTAAATCACGACCCATTAAGAATACATAACCATAACCTTTGAAATTCTGATTTAATTGAGCCGCCGTCTCAAATAGCAAACATATGAGATAAAGACAATAGCTCTGCTGTGATTTTGCCTGTACTTACATTCAAAGCAGCACTATGTTAAGTTCTGGAAGACGCAAAAGTGCAAAAGAACAAAAAGGTTTCTAAAGGCGGCTGAAAAGTCGCTAAGCTAGCAGCAATGACAGCGTCGCCATTAATTTATCCAACCACCGGTAAGACCACGAGTCAAACAGGAAATGCAGAAAAACAAACTAAATTATTTTATTCATTATATGTTTTTGTTTTTTAATTATAGGGTGACCTGACATGTTTTTATGGAACAGTAGCATAAAAAGTTAATTTAACTACATATAAAAACTATTATTGGTCAATTTTTTTGGTATTTTTTTCAATTTAAGATGCTATCACCTTTTGTCACGCTGATAAAAAATATATAATTATTAATAATAATGAATTTTAGCTTATTAAAATGAATAAAATAATCAAACACACCTCAACACCGTTAACAAGGTCCTCAAAGTCACAAAAAATAAAATAAAATAAATACACACACACACACACACACACACACACACACACACACACACACACACACACACACACACACACACACACACACACACACACACTAATTATACATTGTTTATTATTGTCGTTAGCTGTACGTTACTGTAGCCCACCCATACAAATGCAACCACGTTTGGTTTTTTAGAGAAAAAACAATGCTTTGTATGAATCCATTGCCCCCTCTAGTGGACAATATACAACAGCACACAGAAAGAGGACAAACGCTGCGCTTCATCTCATAAAACACACCGTGAATCCTGCTTCTGAGCTATAACCGCTATGACTCGTCGGGGAGCATTATGAAAATGTCACGGAAGATTTATGATCCGGTTATTTTTGAAGAGTGTATCGGACGACGCGATTGTGACACACAGGCAGACATGAACAGCCACACGTTTATTATCCAAACATCCATAACGCGCACAACGAGGCGTATTATTCCCCTGAATTCCTCAGGAAAACCCCCAGATCTGTGACAACTCAAACAGAGACGGCCCCAGAAGAGCTGAACACAAGCCACAGACATTCTGCCATGTAAAGCCAGAATTATGACGGAAATAATGTTCAATTCAACAAGCCCCGACCACACCGGAAAAACGAAGAGGAAAAGAAGAAGAAAAGGAAAAAAAGGGAAAAGAAGAAAAGATCTTCATCCAAAGGAATTTTCACTTGCTCACACCAGGGGGCAGTCAGCTGCTGTTTACGACACTGTTGATGTGACAACAGGGTCAAGGTTATTGTTGTTAATATTTAAAATTAGAGTTTAATATTTTTCATTTTCATCGCATCCATATATATATATATATATATATATATATATATATATATATATATATATATATATATATATATATATATATATATTTGAGTTAACATATAATATAGTATGTATAACCTACTGTGTATATTTATTATAAATACAAACACATGCATTTATATAGGCTATTTAATAAAAATAAGTTTTATAATATATATATATATATATATATATATATATATATATATATATATATATATATATATATATATATTCTCAAATACTGTGTGTGTTTTTATATATACATAATAAATTTACACAATTAACTGCTCAACAGCTCTAGTTTTAGTAATTTTGCTGTGTTTTTGTGTTACGTTTTTTACACCGTAAGCTACAACAGCCCTTCTACTAATATTCAGCTTTACCATGTTTGCAAAACCATGGCAACTAGAGGAAATAAAATAAGATTTTTAAACAACGGCACAAAGGCCAAAGTAGGTTTTTAATGTACAACATGTCTAGCAGAGTCTCTCAGGTTTCTATGGGAACAGGAGCTTCTAACGACAGCTGCAGTGCAAGGACTTTATCAGCGTTTGCCTGTTTTATTCAGAAGACGGGACTGCTCCAACACACTGCATGTTGCAGTTGTTTCTCCCATTTAATAGTAACTGAGCCGTCTTTCAGTTGTTCAGTTTTGCTCATTTTCGCTTCAAAAATCTCACGTAATTTCCAGTAAACGAGAATAGTGAGCATCGAAAAATCCTGAGTAGTGACGCCCGCCTCAGAAAATCCCGAGTTTAAATTGCCGCTACTCTGTCAGGTAAGGGAATTTAACAACTTCTAAAACACAACTAGTAAAGCCTTTCAAAACACCATTGAACCAACTGAATCAATTGCTTCGTAAAACGATTCACTTTTTGAAAAAACCTGAAAGGCCGCTGGCTAGCACCACCTGCCGGTCAAAACATGCAATAAATTAAATGCAATAAAAGCTCAGCCCAAACGGGTATATTGAAAGTAATTGAATAAAAGTGTATTTGGTGTCTAAAGACATTGCGGTATTGGTGCTTAAAGTACATATACTTCAAGTACCAATACCACAGTGGCACTGCGTTTGAATGCTAGCTGAGCTAAAGCTGAACGTACCTTCCAATGCTTTATTCAAATAAACACCTCAGGCTTTCGCTGCACGTTCAGAAAATTCTGAAATAGTCCTCGACCTTCTGCAGTGATGTTTGTTAGATAAAGCCATTATTTGACATGTCTGCACTGACCTTCAGTAACGAAACACTCAAGCCTGGAAAACAATAACAGCACCAATTTAATGGTTAGCAACAAGGCTATAAGTGCATACATTATTTAGGTTTGGCAGAAAAAGTTCAGGATTTTCTGGCCCTTTTAATGTTTATGATAACACAAATGAGCTCAAGGTGACATTAGTTTGTGGATATCGTTACGTTATGAGGGCCGAGGGGGATGTGCGCTTCTGAAATCAAAGGCCGCGTGTCCTCCCTCCGTCTCATTCATCTGTTGACAGACAAAACCTTTGATGCACAATTTGTTTTTCTCATTTGTCCTGAGGGTTTGAGGAAAGCGTTACGAATAAGGGTTTGACAAACACTCAGGTAGCGTGTACACTAAATACAACGGATCTGCTTGACAACATCAGCTGCTGAAATCGTTTAGATCTCCAGTTGGCTTTAAAAGGGTTTAAGATCTTAATGCAAATCTTAGTCAAAGTTTAAATGATCACTACATGTGCGCTACACGGTGAAATACTGACTCATTAGTTTCTCCTTTGTTTCTTGAAAACACATTTAAAGCTGTAGTTCACCCAAAAATGAAAATTTTAGCCTAATGTTATTTGAAACCTGCCTGTGGCATGCAAAATTAGAACTTTTGTAGGATATTTTTCTATTTAATAAATAGCTCAAAAACAAAATGAAAGAAAACACCTCTAAAAGATCATAATGAGCATGAGCATGATTTGAGGAGTTGGGCCTGTCACTCAAACTAAAAATGGCATGACTTCAGAATATTTATAATAATAATAAAATTTTCCTCTTCTCTAATTTGCTTCCTAATCTATCTGCCTAGTAAACCTAGCATTGGACAGTATATTGTGAATGTTGCTGGCTTTTTGGTGAATTGCAATTCTTTTGTGAGTGCATTGGTTAAAAACTTCTGCTAAATGCATAAACACATATGCAATACAGTGCCCATTATAACTTTTTAATATTCTTTTATGTTTAACAGAAAAATAACAGCATGCAGGTTTTGAGCGTCGTGAGGGAGAGTAAACAATGACGGGGTTTTCGAGTCTTCTGATCTTCGAAAGAGCAACAGACCAAGAGTGAAGAAAGTGCTCCTCTAGATGCATGAATGAAGGTAAGAGCTATGAGTGATTCAAAAAGGGATTTATTGCATGCACCCAAGGAATCTGTCTTTGTCCAGTGCGCAGACAAAAATAACAATGAGAGATATTGAAATAAAGATAAAGTAAAACTGTACAAATTTTACAATTGTGCAGGGGAATGAGAATAAGAAAAGAGATAGCATATATTTGTGTAAGAGTGTATGCAGCACATTTACATTTACAGTCTCTCACACTCACACACACACACACACACACACACACACACACACACACACACACTCTTTGCTTCCTGCTCACCAGCGTCACTCAGAGGAGGGACTTGCCTTTTATGGTCTATTGGCACAATACCTCACTTCCTCAGCAGCTGCCATTATACACACACACACACACACAGGACTGAAGTGCGTCTGCTCAGAGCCCCAGAGGAAGAGGGAAGCAGTGAGCAGCTGGAGTTTCTCTACGGCTCCTACAGCTCACCAATGGCTCAGTCGGCGGGCAGCATGGACTCGGATCTGGCCAGCAAGCGGCTCCACTCGAGGTAGGAGCTCACGCCGAGGGGGGATGGGGGTCTGATCTGCTGCAGACCAAAGAGAAAGATCTACTCTTAATAGGGGGGGGAGGAGGTGGAAGAAAAGCAGCAGCGGGAGGAGAGGGTCTGCCGGCTTGCGTTTGCGCGAGGGAGGGCCCGTCTTCAGCTTGTAGACGTGGGCTTGATTCTCTTGAAGACAGTGCTGTCAGATTGGCAGAGACCGGCCAGATTGAGATGGCAAACGCCACTGTTTGGGCTCATTGTGGTCTGAGAAGGGATAAAACCCACATAAGACAGATTAGACACGGCAGGGAAGCGATATTCAACTCACACAGGCAGTTTCTCTCTGTTTACGGAGACATTTGCATGTTTGCCAGTGCTCTTTGCACCTCTTCCCTGGTCTTTGCATACGTGTCGAACAGTTACGCCGCTCTGACAGATCTCACTGTTGCTGCTGAAAGCGCCAAACGACATTCTTGAACAGCTGATTTTGACTTGTTCCGATCACGTTCAGTGACACTGGAATTATGCATGCTTGCATATTTCATATGAATGTTTAGGGGGATTTTGTAGTGCATGAGACCGGAAAGCAGAACATTTATCCGCTTCTGCATGGTCAGCGGTGAACAAACTTTCTGACGCTTGGGAAAAAATGTTTGGGATGACAGTGATGTTGTAATCATTAGCATCTCATTTGAGTGGTATGTTGTGGTAACAGCATTGCGTCATAAGGAATAAGAAGCACTATAATGCTGTAAGACAGCACACAATGAATAACAAAGAGAGATTTGCAGACCATGAACGTCAGTTCATAGTGATGTGTGTATGTGTGTACGTCACGTCTCATAGTGACCATAGAAATCTCTCTCCGTTCGCGCGTGTGATGTCAGAGAAGTGAGTCATCGACCTCCATTGACTCAAGTTTGTCGTTCGAGATTCATTTATTACAGACGTCTATAAGTATCACAGGAAAGAGTCTGAGCAACACAAATGTAATCCGTGTTTATAATGTGAGAATCATTTCGCACTGAAATTTAACACTGAAACCTTTTGAATAAATCAATGCTGCCACAGAGCTTGTCTGATGCAACTAGAATAAACTCAATAGTTGATAAATTGTTAATGTAATGTATTAATTTAGCGTTCAGCTTGGTTAGCAAAGGTAATCAAGTCTACAGATAAAGCCAATAGGACTGGTCTTAAAATAGTTTAAATAAATAAAGCTATCGCAAACCTATTGAGCTTTATATTTACTATATTTTTTGATATTTTTAAATCGGTAGTCCACTAATATCTATGGCAAGTATGGTTTTTGTACTCCATATTTAGCAAATTTGGGTTTTTATTAACAATATTTACAAAGTAAATATCTCAATTATTTATTAATTAACTTTTTTTTCAATTAAGAATCACATTTTGATTGATTAAGTTTAAAATTTGCCTGCTTATATCAAATGATAATCGTGTAACATTTAGTGTCCTGTAATAAATATAATAAGATATAATAATATATTGATATGCTAAGACAGATTAAAATGGCTACTAACAGTTTTGACTGGAAAATTTAATTTCACATGGTTTATAGTCAATATTCCTATGCTTACTCATAAATTGCCTTATATTTTAATTAAAAAAGTGCTTTGTTATATTTATAAAATTAATTAAACCCATGATCAAAAACAAGCCCCTTTTGAGTGATTAGCAAGATGCTAAAAGTTCTCCTTGGCATTGCTATATTGACTAATATGTCTCATTGTATATATCATTGTGCTTATTGTCAAGCTTTAATCATCATCATAGAAACGAGCCATTTAAGTCTTGCAGACAGGGAGGAGTTAAAGAGTCTTGATATCGTCGGTCTGTCTGTGGAACATGACAAAAACAGCATCCTGTCACTGAAGGTGCTCTTCTGCCTGGAAATGATACTGTGCAGTGGGTGATGGACATTGTCCAATATGGACAAATGCTTGCTAAGGGTCCTCCTCTTCCCCGCAGATGTTCTTCACCAACCACAGAACCAGCCTTCTTTACCAGCTTATGTCATCCTTCGTCTTAATGCTGCTTCCCCAGCAAACCACAGCATAGAAGAAGAGGACCGGCTGGCAGAACATCTGCAATAACTTCTGACAGATATTAAAGGAACCAAATCTTGTCCCTTTCTGTACAGTGCATTTACCTTTTTTGATTTGATTGGCCATCGCAGTCATTTTGACATCGACAAGTTGTCAGGTTTAGGGCATAAATAGAAATGTTTACAATTTACTTTGCAGCAAAACAAATAATTTTGTGAAAAGGATTGTGAATAGCCAGAATTCCAATAACAAGAGGTGCATAAGGAAAAAATACTTAGCTTGAAAGCTAGCTCCTTAATTGTGCCGAGCAAGGTTTTTGATCATGATTCAGCTGTTGATGCTTTCAGAGTTTGAACAGGTTGTTGTGTCAGTAATAGGTCATGAGGACACACATGCCACAGTGTTTTGAGAAGTAATATTTCCTGTTTTCAAACCGTGTTTGAGTCCAACACACTGACTGTAAGAAACAGCTCACATCTCTTCATTATAGACTGAACAAATGGTCCAGTTCATGACAGGTTTAGCCGCAGGAATGATGGCTTTTCAGGAGCCTGTGGCTTTCTCATCATCTAGAGAAAGAAATGTATTAGGGTTACGTTAAGTTTTGTGTTATGCTTCATTTGATATAACTTAAATGACCGACATTATTGTTAATAATCAGAATTGGGAATTGTACATATCTGCAGCTATAACTAAAACTTTCTTTTTAGATGTGCAGTGGTCCTATTTGGCAAGACATACTCTTTTAATTTTACAGTTCTTCCAAATTTCAAGCACTAAATCGAAGGCAAGCTTAGTTACCGCACACTTGTGGCTAACTTGTGGAGACTATAAGTGTAAATCACACCATTTTTGTTATAGTTCATTGTGTTTCTGAGCCGCCTGTCGTGGCTTCGGGGAGGTGTTTTATTTGGCCAGTAACCTACAGTTTGTATACTTGGCTTTGAACTCCTTTTAACTTTTTTACTAGCTGAATAGTCTGCTGCTGACTGCAGTACACTCTGTATATACTGCAAACTAGTTTTTATTAATAGTACACTTGCAGCAATGTAGCAGTTATAAACCTATACTGTCACTGATGTCACTGAGGTGATGTCATAGCTGACACATGACCTCATTACATTGTGCTCAACAAACGGTCCTTGATGATAGGCTTCATCTCGCCCCGTCTCTTGTAAACTGCTTGTTTTGGCAAATACAGTCCCGCTGTTCAATGCATAATCACAATTTCCACAGTAACTATACTACATTGACTTACTGTGTCAGTGAGTGTATAACCTTATTACATTCAGTGTAATAATGTCAGAGCACTCAGCTAATTACTAAATACTCGGATACTTAATCTTAGTTGTTCCAAATCTTATTAGCACTAATTTGGGATTAACCAGTGAATAATCCACAAAACTATTAGAAAGAGCAGCTGTGCAGACCTGTCTGAAGCAACCAAAGCAAATTTATTGTAGAAATCAGAAATTATTTACATTCAGCATACATAAGGTCTAGTGTTCTACATTTTCATGATGAAGGCCCTCGCTTGATGTTGTAAAATGTGAAGCGTTAAATATTCATGCAGGATCTCGGCCTTTAATTGATAGAGCGAGGTTGTGAAACACTGTGGAGCGACGCTAGATGAATGTCTCACACACACTTATGCTGCTGAGATCAAAGAGCGCATGTCAGGATAATAATGGCCTTTTTTTGAATGCACGTCACATGCTTGGTGACATGCGTTTCCTGAACTGCATGACCTACTAAGCCTCTCAATGCGTGCCACATTCCCGATCTAAAGACTTCAATGTAAAGCCAGCAGGTGCTAATAAAGCAGTATATTTCACATGACATGAGCAGGAGTGCTGCACAAGGCCGCAGGAAATGACAGACAGCACCCGCTTTTGTGAAATTACTGTTATATGACAGTTCATTTGGAGGTACTTAGATTTAATATAACATCCACGCAGTTTGTTTTGTTACTTAACGAATGCACACTGCATACTCGTTTCATTCCAGTCAATGATTCAATGACGCAATAATGTGGCTTGTTTTGTAATTTAATGAATGAGTGTTTTTGAAAACAAATGGTTGTTTGAGTGATTCAGTCACAAATTAATGCATTCTAAATGAATCAGTGTTTTTGGAATTAATTTGGTTGAGAGAACAATTCAGCGACTAATTCATGCAGCTTGTTTCGTTCATTAATGAATCAGTGTTTCTGAATATATAAAAAATCCACCATTAACACACAGAGACAGTCTGTCTCGAACAAATGCAAACAAGCAGAATGATACAAACAGTTCCGTTGGACTGTATATCAGCCCTTTTGAAATGCTGCTCCAATTCATTTGATTCAAGGACCAAACCGACTGTTGTATAGACAGCTAAAAAAATGTTCCTAGATGTTTTCAAAGTTATGAAAATAATTCCCTGATAATAGTTCTCTGAACATTCTGTTTTTAAAACAGTTTTTTTTCTTTATTATTTGATCTTTAAAGGCAAAATTCAGTTTTATAATTTTGAAAACATTGTGGTAATATTAAGATAACATTTAACAAAATGTTTTTACAATTGTTAGTCTAACATACAACTAAAACAGTTCCCTGAACATTGTATGAATAAAAAAAGTGTTTTTGTGTTGAGAAGGAACACTATTAAAGACCAGATATCTTTGAACAAACATTTTGAGAGAACCTTACCAGAATCTTAGCCAAAGTTCTGAGAATGTTCCCTGTTAGCTGGGTATATGTTTGATTTGTAACTTGCAATTTGCAAACCGCAGTCATGCCACAAATGTTCTAGAGAAATTTGATTTATCATTCTGGTGGTTTGTATGTAGAGCTTCATGTTTGTCATGTGAAACACAAAGGGCTTCTTGGGTGTCCAAACAGAATAAAGCATAGGGTGAAACCAACATCGGATTAATTTAGGCAGATTAGATGTATTCAGTATGTGTGTGTGCAAGTGTCTGTTTTTCATCAAGTTGTTACTAACTGTGCAACGACTGCATTTGTAGATGTTTTGTCATGGTCATCTCCTGCGTTTGAGCTCTTTGGGTCAGCAGAAACAGGATTAGTTAGCCTGTGCCCTAGGTGTCCTTCAGGAGAATTAGGGCAGCTTCCAGCTCTCACGGGAGCAGTCGTCCTGTTGGTCAGCGCTCATGTGGGACATGCAAATGGATGTAACGACTTCAGAAGGAAAAGTCAACTAGCAGTTGTTTTTGAAGTATCAGAGAAGTTTGTTGGTGATTTTGGAGAGGACAGTGTGCATTTTCCTCAATGGATCCTACTGAGAACTGTCTGACTGGCTATTGATCTGTAATTACATAGGAAAGATGACACCCTGGTCACAGAAAAATGCTGCAACTCATGGAATGGGATTTTGAACTATCATCATGTGATCATCATGTGTTGTAGTTTTCCTTGCTCATTGATTTGTTGTGTTGCTTTGGGACTGTGAGTTTTATATATTGTGGATGATGACGACTGAAGCTTTTCCTCTGAGTGGGGCTCAGATAGCCTTGTGTCGTCTGGTTCATCGTGGCCCCAGACCGCAGGGCACGCTGAGACCTCTGAACCAGGAACTTGGGCTCTATGTTGAGAAGACACGCACCAAACCTAAATGCAGGTACACATGAATGTTTTATGGAAGCTTTTCTATTATGTAGTTAAGGAAGAATAAGGAGCTGACCAGTCTGAACAAGCTGGTAATACATGTATATACTGTAGATGTATGTCTTAGAATAGTTTCTGTTTGTATGTGAGACAAGTGTGGTGCTAATCTGCAAGAGAAGGTGCCAAAACACCATACTAATCAAGCAATACAATTGTTTATTGTTGATACGCAGCTGATGTCAATAATAATGCTAATAATGCTAATAAGTAAATGCATAAAAAGCATAATAATAGTCAGAATCAAAATGCATGAAATAGGAATAATCATAAACCGGTGCATGAAACAATAGTGATAATCATAAAAGAAGAACGATGATGAATTAATGGATTAAGGTTAATAATCGAGAATATATAATACACAAATTCAAACCTACTCTAAAACCCAAGCAGAAAAATACATTATTATACTACTTAAGAGACGTGCATTCTCAAAAGATTGGGGAGCCGTCACAGTAGAAGACTAACACGTATGTCTTAGAATTCTAGTCATTGTTAATATCATCTCAGAAGTTTCGCAACCATTATCCTTGGTACTTCTCAATAGGCAGTTTATTCTACACTAGTTCTACACAACTTTATCTTGAAGGTCAATATCTTCTCAAGAAACCAAGGTGTTCCCAGAAACAGTGATGAGCTGCAACAAAAGAACAATTATTTCTTGTATTATGTATAATATGTCCAATATCGTTATATACACTAAAATAAATACATATTAATCATATTTACAAAGCATGAATAATGCATTAATACATAATATATCAATGTGCTATGTTATACTCAAGTATATTATTTAGTATATTATTGTCACGGTGTGCTGTGGGAAGCATATGAAGATGACAGAACTATTAACAGTCTTTTAATAATCCACAAAAAGGCAATTCTAAACAGACGGGTAGCAACACACACACAGTACGATGAAGTAGACCCGACGAAAAACACTGAACAGGAAAAAACTTATAAAGGGGAGATAATGAAGATAATTAAAAATAATAAAGATTATTAACGACACACATCTGAACATAATGATACAATCACGGAAGACAGAAACTATGTCTCACAGAACACATGGGGAATGCAAACAAACAAAACAGGTAGGCTGGGCTCCGGGTCCTGAGTGGGGCTGGTGTCGTTGTCCGCAATGTCCACAGTGAGGATTTGCAGGACACCAGCATCTACTCGATGAAGGCAGCCGTGCTCATGTGGCAGCGTTCAGTCCAGTCAAATAGAACGAGCAGAGGCAGCTGTCTGGGTAATACACAAAATAAAACTAGCTGCTTAAAACCTTTTTTTATGTTCTGGTCTTCTGTCACGGTGTGGTGTGGCAAGAAAAGCACGACGATGACAAAAAAAACATTAACAGTCTTTTAATAATCCACAATAAGGCAATTCCAAACAGAAGGGCAGCAACACACACACTCACAAGGTACGATGAAGTAGATTGGACAAAGCACAAAAAGGGAAGGAACTTAAAAAGGGGAGATAAAGAAGATAATTAACGACTCGCACCTGAACAATCACGGGAGACAGAAACAATGGAGACATGGAGAATGCAAACAAACACAAAAACTGTCCAGGGGTGTGACAATTATAAATTTTTAACTGAATGAATTAAAATGTAATTGAAACAATTGAAAATAATGTAACATCAACACTTATTAAATTAAAATGAACTGAAATAAAAATTAACTGACTATATCTGAATAATAAAACTATCTGTAGAGATGCTACATATAAGGAATTGAATTTGTTTCATCATTGATTAATTTTACATTACATTTTATCAACATTTATTACTGTGACACGTTTTACTCAATGACCTGTTAAGTTGACAATTGTCTTTGTATTTTACTAAGTCTTTACATCCACCATTTTCACTTAAAGAAGGAATGTGAGCTATATTTAGAGAGCAGAAGGTCACTAGGTTTGCAGGGTCTCTTTTCATACCAGACAGAAAAAAACCCACTTAGAAACCACCCAAACCAACCCACCATGACAGCCACATAGTGACACTGTCATTGTGATTATTTTTGAAAAGTCAAGCACCAATAATATGATTTTAGAAAATATGAAAATGGTGTGGTGTTATTTTTATTGAAGATCCAGAGAGGAAAGAAACAAAGCAGAGGTGGATGTGAACCCATCTACTGCTCCAGCCAAAATACTTTTCTAACCGCAGCACTGAATAAATCTTGTTCTTGCTCTACAGCAGCCAAGCCAAAAGCATGACTGTTTCAGACATTAATGGAAAAGAAGCAAAACCAGTGAGCTGCTTGTCAAAGCATGGTGATATAATTGCTTTCAGACAGTGAAGCTGTGAGGCTCCTAGAGCGCGATGGAAATATGTTTTGTGTTCATCTATAATGAGAAAAAAGACTGATTGAAGCAAAGCTGAATACCATATAGTCATACAACACTTGTGTTTTGTCTGGATGTGCTTCAGTCTCATTTTTGGGTAAAATCTTGAAACTAGTATAGTGTGAGAAAATGTGTATCATCAAAGTTACTCATCCAAACATAAGTAGTTAATTAAATAATGTGCTGTTTTTGTTTAGCTCCCTTGTTTCGTCAGTCCCTGTTTCATCCTACTCTTTGTCTGGTCTTGTTGATGTATTCTTTCATGTGGACTGGATTTATGTGGATGTTATTCCTCCTGTCTTATTAAAATGACTTTCTGAGTTAGTCATGGAATGGAGCTCCATGCACACTCCTGACCTCTGAGCCTTTTAATATTCTGGGAGAGTTTTGGCTTTGGCCTCAGTCGCTCCAGCTCCACAATGGTCTTCTGGGTCCCTGCCTTTGCCTCTTATCTCTGACTTGGCCCTCCAGGCCTCCAGTTTCACCCTGGCCCTTCGTCTGCTGGCTCCAGCTATGTCCCCACCTCCGTCAGCTCCATCACAGGAGTTTGTTTCCCTGGTTCCTTTCTTCAATGCCTCCACCATAGCTCCTCCCTTCTGTGACTACACTTTGGGTGTTCTTCCTAACTGGATGGCTGACCGTCTGGTTCCTCCTGATCCTGACTTCTTTGCTCCTCCAAAACTACACTGTTCCAAGAGCTGTATATTGTTTACTGTAGAGTACTCTGTAGATAAAAGTCCTGCATTGTGGTCAGAGGGATTTTGAGCCATTCTTCTTGCAGAATAGTGGCCAGGTCAATACGTGATGCTAGTGGAGGAAAATGTTTCTGACTTTGATCTGGTGACTGTGCAGTCCATGGAAGATGTTCACCTTCACTTTCATGTTCATCAAACCACTCTTGCTGTGTCAGTCTTGCTGTTGCAGTCTTGCTGTGTGTATTCGTGCATTATCATCCTTATACACGGCACTGCCTTCAGGATACAATGTTTGAGCCATTGGTCACATGATCCTCCAGAATGGTTCGGTAGTCCTTGGCAGTGAAGTGCACAAGTACTGGGCCTATGGAATGCCATGATATTGCAACCCAAACCATCACTGATTCACCCTGATTCTTTACTCTGGGTCTGGGTGGTGCGCTTCTTTTGGGCTTCTCCACACTGTAATTCTCCCAGAAAGACAATGAAGGTGGACTCATCAGAGAACAATACATGTTTCACATTGTCCACAGCCCAAGATTTCACTGCTGGCACCATTGAAACAGACGTTTGGCATTGGCACAAGTGATCAAAGGTTTGGGTATAGGAGCCCCGCCCTGTATATTTTTTGGTGGAAACAGGAGAGCTGAGGTGCACAATTTAATTCTTTTATGTTTATGTTTTTTGGATATAATACAGGTTAGCACCTGGACATCCCTTTCAGACAGCTTCCTCTTGTGTCCACAGTTACCCCTGTTGGATGTGGTTCATCCTTCTTGGTGGCTTGCTGACATTACCTTGGATACCGTGGCTCTTGATACATTACAAAGACTCTCTGGGTCAGAGATGCACCAGCGAGACGTGCACCAACAATTTGTCCTCTTTTGAAATCTGATATGCCACCCATAACGTTGTGTTAATTGCAATACTCAAGCAAAACGGTGCTATTACTAATTCAATTTTCACACTCTGCTCTCACTGGTGGAATGTGCAATCAATGAAGATTGGCCACCAGGCTGGTCAAATTTAGCCATGAAATCTCCAACACTAAAATGGCCAGTGTTTCAGTTTCGTTGTCCAACCCCTGTATATGGTCCCTTTTAAACATTCTGTTGACAATAAATAACTCTTGCAGCTACATGCAAACTCGTATTAGAGTATTTGTAGGTTGTCTGACTAATATCTGGTAACTCTTTATTGTGATGGTGTCCTAATAGATATTTTACGTAAGTAACTTTGCAAGTGCATGTGTTAGTAACTAATTCTAACCTAGAGAGTTAGTAGCTATGTAGGTGTAATGTTACTTATAGTCAACAGAAAGAGTTAAAGCGACCATCCAAATAAAGTGAAACTCTTACTTTGGCAAATGCATCTGTTGCATGAATATAAGTAGTTTTAGATTAATAACCAAACAATTAAACAAATAATTACAAAAGCATTTGGCTGATGATGACATTATTTGTAGTCGTGGATTCACAATGGCATACAATGGTATACAAAAAACATAACAGACAAAATATGATGATTATTTTGGATGCGAGTATGGCATAATGAAAATGTAATGGAAACCAGCTGGCATTATTATAATACACAAACCTCATCATTTGATCATCACAAAATCTATGTAGCTGTTAGCTTCACCATGATACTTGTTCATTGTTCAAAATGCTCAGATTACACCCTGTTCTTTTGTAAATCATGCATGTTCATTTGCTGAGGATTAAGGTCTTAAAAATCCGGTCAAGTTAGTGTGCAGTTTAGTGTTCAGCTTTTCCCCAAACTTGACAACATTAAAGCCCATAATTTTTTATTGATTACTGGATCTGAATGCCTTGTGTTTGCAGGATGGAGGCATCTTGTCTGGAGTTAGCGCTGGAGGGGGAAAGACTGTGTAAAGCAGGAGATTTTAAAGGTGGTACAGCGTTCTTTGAAGCAGCTGTTCAGGTAGGAACAGAAGATCTCAAGACCCTCAGTGCCATTTACAGCCAGCTGGGCAACGCTTACTTCTACCTGAAGGAGTATGGCAAAGCCCTGGAGTACCATCGCCATGACCTCACGCTCGCTCGGTGAGAATAGTGCATTAGATGCCATTTATAGATATCAGTAGTTTCAGTTTCATGCAAGTTTGTGTTCAAAATAAACAGAGTTGTATTGTAATTCAGGACGATCGGGGACCGGATTGGGGAAGGCAAAGCCAGCGGAAATCTGGGAAACACTCTGAAGGTTTTGGGCCGCTATGATGAAGCTGCTGTGTGCTGTCAGAGACACCTGGACATTTCTCAAGAACAAGGAGATAAGGTGAGAAAATCTCTGTCTGTATGTCTTTTATTAGACATGACTAGATAAAGAAAGTGATTTGCAGTTTTGTAAGCAATGTTTATCAGACGGTTACAAAAAACATGGCGTCTGAGGTTATGCTGAATGAAATCACTGCCGCTCAAGCTCAATATCACCTTTACAGGGGTTATTTATTTATTTTTTGTTTGTTTGATCAAGTACTCTCACTGAATGGAAATGGAATATGTTACACACATTGATGGATTTGATAGCCAAATAAACCACAAATATGATTTGTATTCTCAGGGAATGCATAAGCATGATAAAAATACTTTGAATGCAGTGTAAGACACCTTGGATGAAATAATCTGATAAATGCACAAATGTAAACATAAAGCGATTCTGTGATTGCCTTGAACATGAGGAATACATTTTTATGCAGTGGAACATAGGCTAGTTTGGAGCAACTCGTGTCTACTTTTTTAGACAATTAAAAAAACATGTTAATTGCATTTCAATTAAAATATGTTGTAGTTTAAATTTATAATTAATTATTTTAAATTTATAATATATAATTAGTAGTTTAAAGTTATAATGCAGTATTTGCAAGCCATTGTACCTCTTTAATGTGATGTGTCTCATAATTTTGATCTCAAATGCTGTCTAGTTAGGTGGCACATTTGGTTTAACAGCAAAGTCAAATGTTTTTGAAAAGTCTGTTGAGTCTGGTCTATTGAATCGAAGAATTAAAAAATTCTAAGCAGTGTACAATTGACTGCTATGTGCAGGTCGGCGAGGCCAGGGCTCTGTATAACATGGGGAACGTGTTTCATGCCAAAGGAAAGCAGCAGCTCTGGGGAGTCTCACAGGATCCTGGAGAGCTTCCTCCTGATGTCAGAGACACGCTGCAGCGAGCCACAGCCTTCTACGAGTTAGTCCAGCACACATACACACACACAGAGGCAGGAGAGATGGAGAGTTTACTGAAGCATCTGAGCATCATTAGGCAGAACCCACCGAGACCTGTTTGCCCGACTGCAGCGCAGCTCATTATTAGCAGCGACATTTAGCAGATCCAGAAGGTTAAAAGGCACATAAATGAGACGCAGAGAGACCAGAGGTGTCAGAAGGAGGACAAACAGCCTCAAAAAGTCATTAGTAGCTCCTTCTGTGTGTCCGTTTAGTAGGAATCACACGCCTCACAAATATTTAAGAACACTACAATTGCATATCAGATCTGGATTGCAAGGTTTTACCATTCATGTTCCATTCAATTCACCATGTGATTCATGTTTATCAGTCATGCATCAGTGAAACTGGGCAGATTTATGCACTCAAAAAAAGCTATTTCCATTTTTTTGATGTTATTTAGATGATAGAATTTTCAGAATTTATTTAAAAAAAACCAAAATATATTACATTATGTTTATTATTACAATATTCTTTGTTAATGCAGACATGCAATCTTAAATTTAGGCCATATTTTAATGTTATTTCTATTGAAACTTCATATCATATCATGTTGTAACAAGAGACAAGTGAATCTATATGCAATTTTTTATTGTAAAACATGGTCATAACACAGGCAGGGTCAAATAGCAGGAAACAGGTATGGCACGGATGAGACACAAGAGTACTTCTAGGGCAAGTATGGGTCTTCGATTGGCAAACAATATTCCAGGGGACTTGACAAGAGGGGTAATGCGTTAACATGAACTGATAGCTCCGTAATGTAGCTATCATTAGGAGAGCGATAAATGCTAGACACTACTCAGAGGGAGAAACTGTTATTTAAGGTGTGTGAGTGATTAAATGCAGGTGAGCGTGATGAGTGCAATCAGGTGTGTGTGTGTCATCAGTGCAGTGATGGGAATTGAAGTCCGGAGTAAAATAAAATGGTGGTGTGAGTTATTGTGGTAAGGAAGTGACATATGGTGGTGAGTAAACGGGGAGGGATGGAGGGCCAGGTCCATGCTGTAGATCTCGGGACTGAAGCATAGCCAGGATGGAACAGGAGCCCCCCAGGGTGGAACAGACATAGAAGGAGCCCACCAGGTGCCGTGCAAACAGTTTAGGAGCCCACCAGGGCTGAGCAGTTTAAGGGAGCAGGAGCCCACCAGGTACCGTGCAAACAGTTTAGGAGCCCACCAGGGCTGAGCAGACGGAGATGGAGCAGGATCCCACAAGAGAGGAGCAGGAGGTGCAAGAGACCACTAGACCAGAGCAAACAACCCCCAGACTGGAGCTGACAGATCTGAAGACCACCATGGCGGAGCTTTAGACTGGCCAGGAGACCCTAGCAAGGACTGAGGGAAAAAGGAAGCAGAGACCGACAACATAAACAGAGAAGAGACAAACAACATAGACATAGCTGTAAGGGTATCAGAGATCGATATTGGATGCACTTAAAAGGTTCATTAATAGTGTCCTTGTAGATCTAGATGGATTGACAAATCAGGGAAAGGATCTTTGATTAAAAATTAAACAAAATAACCAAACTAGTGACTGAACAAGGCAAAGCATAGATTGCATGATACACCTTAAAAGACAAAGGGCCAACAGGCAGGAGATTATTCTAAATAGGCTCATGGCATTGATCAGACAAGATAGAGAGAACATTCATATAACAAGGAGCTAAGCCAACAGACAGTCCTTAATTAGATACTAACAAACTAGTGCAAACTTTACAAACAGACATATTACTAGAGTCAAGACAGTTTGACAGTTCATAATCAGATAACAGGGCTGGTTTGGAACAGGACGAGAGCTCATTAATGACCTCCTCGGCCGGGACAGGACAGGGCAGGAGATCACTGATAGCCTCAATAGCAGAGATAGTACAAACTGGAGGTTCAGAGACGGCCTCCTTGGCCGGGACAGGGCAGGACGAGAATTCCCGGCAGAACTCTGGAGGTTCTACACTGGTGTCAAGAGTAAACTGAGAAAGTTCAACAGTAGTCTTCTTGACAACAACATGATGAACTGGGGTAGTGTTGCTGGACGCCTTCACCATACCAGGAACTGAAGTGAGCACCGTCGCTTCGGGAGGTTCTGCAGCATATGCCGCCAGCTCTGGAGGAACTGTGGTGGGTGCCCTCACCTCAGGGAACACAGCAACGTGCGCCATTACCTCGAGAGATTCTGCAGCATCAACTCCCACTTTGGGAGATATAATCGGGGCCGTCGCCGTTTCAGGGGAATTAGTTCAGGAACAGAAAGGTTAGAGTGAGTGGGTTTGGGAATGCCAGCTGTGCGTGTAGAAAAAAAAAGGAAATTACACATATTAATGTTGCAATTTAAAATTTTACAAAATATTTTAACTTTAAATATACTCAATAACACACTAGATTTTTAATAAAATACTTTGCATGTCAAAATAAGTGTACTTTAAGAGATTATAAACACATTAAGTAGGACTTTTATTTTTAACATAATTACAAATTCCACTTTTTACTTAAGTGTGTTCATGAAAGTGTCTCTCTTGAAAGTCACTTAAGTGGCCTTTTATTTAAATTCATTTTATGTCATCTGCAAGTATATATATTTTTTTAATCTAAGAGTTGAATTACACTACAAGTGTTACTGTTAAAAATCTATTTTTCTATAATGAAAATGTATGTGTTTTTACTTGAATAAAGTATTGTTTCCGTTTCAGGATGAATCTGTCTCTGGTTAAGGAGTTGGGAGACCGAGCAGCACAGGGAAGAGCCTTCGGTAACCTTGGTAACACTCATTACCTTCTGGGTAATTTTGTCGAGGCCATCAAGTTCCACAGAGAGGTATGAGCCAAACGCCACTGACCATCAGTTCATTCACTAACCATGTGCTGATGGGAAGTCTCTGCTGCGGCTGAGACAGCAGCTCAGTCTAGCAGGGATCTGTGTTTCAGAGTAACACAGTCCCTCCTTGTTTTTCCAGCGTCTCTCCATTGCAAAGGAATTTGGCGACAAGGCCGCTGAGCGCAGAGCATACAGTAACCTAGGCAACGCTCTCATTTTCCTGAGCCAGTTCAATGCAGCCACAGAGTATTACAGGTAACATTGACTACAGCGCCATCTAGAGTATGCATCATGTACCAACAGCAGAGACAGAAATTATTTTCTGCAAACAGGAGGACATTAAAGAGCATCGGCAGAAAATGTTATAGGCATAAGCAAAATAAAAATGAATAAAATAAAAGAGCAAACGTATGTTCCGCATTTTACACACATTTACGGATTATCGTGTGACACTGACGGCTGGAGTAATGATGCTGAAAATTCAGCTTTAATGACAGGAATAAATGGTATATATAATTAATAATTAATAAAACATTATTCTTTTCATTTAAAATAATATGTTACATTTTTTACTCTATTTCCGATCAAACAAATGCAGCCTCTGTGAGTTCTTTCACAAATGTTTTGCTGTATTTTTCAGGAAAACCCTGCAGCTCTCTAGGCAGCTGAAGGACCAGGTGATGGAAGCTCAGGCGTGTTACAGTCTGGGGAACACATACACATTGCTGCAGGAGTATGAACGTGCCATAGAATATCACCTCAAACACCTCCTCATAGCTCAGGAGCTCAACGACAGGTGTGAGCCGTGAACACACACACACACACACACACACACACTGTCACATCAGCAAAACTCTGAGCAGTAACATAGTTTTGTGTGTCTGGTAGGGTCGGGGAGGGCCGGGCCTGCTGGAGTCTGGGTAATGCTTACGTGTCGTTGGGAAAGCACCGTCAGGCTCTTCATCATGCCCGGAAACACCTGGAAATCTCCAGAGAGGTGAGACCACACTGATTCTCCGTCCAGCAGTGACAGTAGTGCTTTGTGTGTGAGTAACTGTGTGGTTTGCTTTGCTCAGATCGGAGACAGGAATGGAGAGCTGACGGCCAGGATGAACGTGGAGGAGCTGATGGAGGCTCTAGGGGTGAAGGAAGCGGATCTCTCTCCGTCTGAATCGGAGTTTAAAGTGCAGGGTAACACAGTCTCAGACAAATCATATCTATACAGTATGTGTATCAATGACAAGCACATCCATTAAACACTTCACCCATTCTTATGGGACAGCAGGGCATGGATATTAAGTAAAAAAAAATAAATCAATTATTTTACATTTTTGTTTAGTTAAATTCAAAGTTCTAACATGTTAATCAGAAATAAAAATAAATGAAATTGGTGTGGATATACTGATCATATATTTTATATTATATTAGTGTGGTTATAATTATATATATATATTTTCAAAATAACAAAAAAACAAACAAACAAAAAAACTAATAAACCCACCCAACCCCACAACATATTTTAAATAACAAAAATCTTAAATAACAAATCACACAGCAAATTTATTAAAACATAAAATATAAAAGTGAAAATATTATTAAAACCTATGCATAAATAACACATCTGCTCCTTTTTGAAATCGATATCTAACGGAATTCTTTTAAAGGTGCAGTGTGTAATATTTAGCAGGATATATTGACAGAAATGCAATATATGTAACTATGTTTCAGAGGTGTACAAAGACCTTACACAATGAACTATTATGTTTTTATTAACTTAGAATGAGCTATTAGAAAGTCTCCATTATGTTAGTACCGCGTTCCGTTATGTTGTGCAAATACAATACAGGCATAATTATTTAATAATTAAATGAAATATTTACCTTTGTAAAGAAACATAATTGCTGGCTATTTCCTCCGAATCAGACTAGGACATAATCCTGTAACGGCCACCGTAGCTTGTAAGCTGTTGGTTGCAATTTTGCTTATATTTACACAGTGCTCCTTTAAAGAATTAAGAAAGCTGTAAAGTTACAACTTCTCTAATCACAATTGACGGCCTACTTCAGTTCCCGATGTATGGTGGTCCTAAGCTATGTGTCTGATATTAAATTAATTTGTCATCAATATTTTCTTCTCTACTCCATCAGGAGCCAGACCTAAGTTCATCAAGAAAACCAGCATGGAGAGTGTGGACCTGTGGAAATACAGCTCTGAAAAGGTCACATGCTCAGCATCTGGAGTGACCAGGATTGTACCATGCAGGACATGAACCTGAATCAAAACCTTTTGTAGTTTAAATGGCAGTTAAACAAACCCTAACCCCAGGGTCAACGTCAATCGAAGGATTTACATCCAGGAGCATGTCCTTTGGTAGAATCATGGTCGCGCAGAAGCACAGACACATATTGCCATGTTGTGATGTTGATGTGAGGCTGATGTATGCTGCTGTTGTGCTGCAGAATGGAGATGCACCAGATGTTGATGGCATATCAAGAAGGTCGAGGAACCAGCTGTCTCTGTCTAGCAGAAGCAAAAGTTACACAGAAAGTCAGTCATCAGATGAGAGACATTGGCTCGACTCACCTGTGGACACGGATGATATCACTGTTCATGTCACACCTCCAGTGAGTATCCATCCATCCATCCATCCATCCATCCATCCATCCATCCATCTATCCATCCATCTATCCATCCATCCATCCATCCATCCATCCATCCATCCATCCATCCATCCATCCATCCATCCATCCATCCATCTATCCATCCATCTCCATCCATCCATCCATCCATCCATCCATCATTCTGTCTGTCAGCTATCTATACACACGCACGCAGGTGTATATATAATATAATTTCAAAGCATAAGCTGTGCATGTACACAGACACACACACACACACACATTTATATACAGACACAGTTTACTGCTTAGGTTTTGAAAGTTGCAAGTGCAGCAGTGTTTTAATGAGATGAATAGTTTTTTGCTGACAGTCATAGGATGTAAGTGCAGATGTGTGTCTGACTGCAGGGCTTTAATTCAATCTATGTTTTAAAGTGCTTCACTAAAGGTTTCACTTGATAGCCGTGGCTCTCTGTGTTCCTTTGTTAATCAATACACACCAGCTGCGCGACTGCTAATGCTTCTGTGTGCATGTGACTTTCCCAGAGGACGAGGAATATATGAAAATACGTCTCAGTGAGCATCCGTTCCTGCTGCTGACGCCTGTTCAAGACCATCATTTTATAGTAAACTGTGAGATTATTTGACCAAATTATCGGAATACAGTATTCATACGCTACAGTAGGTATATTGTAGGTATATTCGGTATATTGTTTCAGATTAATCAATAGATTTATACTATTGTTTTGTTACTTTTTTAGCTGCGTGAATCAAAATTTCAGGTTGTTCAACACCTTTACAATACAAAAGCAGTAATTTTGCTTAGAGGCTTCACACGATTGCCATAATTTAAGGGTCATTTTTAGCTCATTTTACGTTTATTGTTGACATGATCATGCAAAAAAGACCCCAGTCCTCGACCTTCAACGCGCAGTGTCTGTGGGTGTTTTAGGGTTTACGCGTGTGACCAAAGGCCGTAACACCGGGGTCAGGGGTTTCTATGGAAACCGTGATGATGTTATTTGGACAAAGCCCTTTCATGGTCCATTCACTCACTCACTCACTCTCTCTCTCTCTCTCTCTCCGCATCTCACCCTCCGTGTAACTGAATTATTGAAGTAAATGCATGAGCAGCAGTGAGAGCTTAACAGAGACAGACAAGCAGTCAAGGGAAGGTGTAGCAGAGACCGGACGCTGACGGATGACAGACAGGGAGAAGAATGTGAGGCTTTGCTGTGCATGACTTTGTATTTGCATATATTTGTGTGTGATGGTGTGTTTTAACAGTCTGCCGTCTTTGAGGGTGTGTTTAAATAGTTTGTTTAACAGTCTCTGTTCATTATTGACCCTAAAATCCGTCCTCCCTCCCCCACCCGTCCCATTATCAGAGCCAAATTAATGAGTTGTTTTCCCACAGTCAGACACAAAGATGGACAGAGAGAGAAATATAGGACACACACTGATGGAATAGAGTGAGATGCGTCTGTGATTGGAGGATCGGGCTGTGGATTAATATATCGCTCCATAAGTATTCATATTTAGTCTCGCTATGATAGTGATCTTGCTGGCTTTATATTGCGTTGTGTTGTAAGATTGTGCCGTCAGGACACTTGAGCATGAATATCAATTGGTGTTTCGTTGCTCGATGAGTTGTGACGATTAAGCTTTGTCATGATAGGTGATTTTCTAACAGTGGTTGAATGTCATTAGTATGCATGCTGATACAGGACAGCAGTTGTTATGGTGGAATGTGTTATATGCGTCTGGTTTGTAGAAAGTGTTGTTGAACAGGGCTGGGTCGCTCCGCACAATCATTTCACTCTGCTATTGACCGATTCCAGATCACTGAATCAAACAGCAGCTTATGTGCCACCGGTTTTAAGGTGACCTTCGAATCAGAGATGTGTTAAAAGGGATTTAGGTGTTTAGTTTTGAATCTTTCAGTATTCTTAGTTTTTGTACTGTTTTGGTCTCGGTTTCCGTGCCCTGCTGTGGAGAGTGTTTTAGCGTGTTATCTGACCACTGAAAGGTCATCGTGACACACACACACACACACACACACACACACACACACACACACACACACACACACTCAGTCACTCTCACACACTCACAGAGACAGAGCTGTTGAGATGTAGATAAGAGCTCACATGAGCATTCACTAATATCAGGACAAATACACCAACACATGACCAGGAACCCGAGGTTCAGACGCTCGTATAATACTGCATTGTCACTAATATTGTTTGGTGAATGTCACAAAACGTGTTAGGAATTTGTCATATTTCCAAACCAAAAGAAAAAAAAGAAAACCAAAAATATTACATGCTTGAAACATGAATTCTATTTATAGGAACCAATCTCATAAATAGACTTGGGTCCATTTCTCATTACTATAATGTGAGAAAAGAAGCTTATATTTGTTTCAATAATACATTATTGCTTTTTAATGGTAATTCAGAAAAATCGCTGTAATTTTACAGTATACAAAAATTGTAATTGCAAAAGAAAAAATGAAGAACAAATCAATTTTTTTTCTTTGCATTGTGACATTTTCATTACCATAACATGAAAAAAATTATATAATGTTTAAATAATAATAATATTTATCATGTGAAACTGTATCTTTAATTTAGAAATAAATGTATTACAGTTAGTGTTGTCTAACAATTAGCCATGGTTTATGTGTGTATACTGTACTTTTATTATGTACTGTATATATAAATACACAAACATACAATATGTTTTTAAAATATTTGTATAGTGTGCTATGTGTTTTAGGCTCTATCCATTCAGAGTCTAACGTCTGTAAGAGTGACGTATGAATGTGACAATTATTTCGTTTTAATCGTGCACACTGATATCATGCTCTGGATGTAACCGGTATGAGCAGAGCTGATTGTGTAAAGGGGAACGCAGATGTTTTGATGTGTGTTTTCTGCAGAAACTGGCTCGTGACGCATCGGATGAGGACTGCTTCTTTGACCTGTTGAGTAAGTTTCAGAGCAGTCGTATGGATGACCAGCGCTGTCAGCTGGACGAGCCGCCCAATGGAGAGAATGCCGGAGGAGCGGATCCAAACACAATCAATGACATGATCGGTCAGTCACACAGTCTCTCTGAAGCTCAAAAGATCTCACGGTTCCTTAAAAGGAGGAGATCACACAACTATTAATTACTTTCAGCATTCATTAATGCATAAAAAAAGAAAAATCGTTTCATCTGTTCATATTATGCAATGGTCTTGAGCTAAGTTTAATAAATGCAGTAATACATTGTTTGTTATCAATGCATTAACTAACATAAACTAATGGGAAGTATAATATACAAATTTTTATTTTTATCTTTTGCATTTTCAAATAATTGTAATTATTTTAAGTGAAAATTTAGTAATTTAAAAATAACTTGAATGCCCTGAAATCAACTTATAAATTTGCTAAAATTATATCGTTCCCTCCCATTAAATTCATTAGCATCTTCTAATTTGCTTAAAAAAACAGTTTAGTCAGGAACAATTTTATCCAAAGATCTGATGAAGCTCATTGTGAAATGATCACAGATTAAAATCCTAAAGCATGAGTTGTTTGTGCCGTTTCTCAGATGCCAGTCTGCTGACGTCTCCACAAACGGAAGAGCTCTTTGATTTGATCGCCAGCACTCAAAGCCGCCGCCTGGACGATCAGAGAGTGAGCGTCAGTAACCTGCCCGGACTCAGAATCACCCACAATAACCTGGGCCACCTGTGTGGAGAGAGTGACCTGCAGGAGCCCAGCGACGACTTCTTCAACATGCTCATCAAATGCCAGGTGAGGCGTAGAGCCTTCAGTAATAAATGAAATCTGTGACAGAAATGCATTAAGACTAAATTCTCCAGTGAGCTGCCCAGAAACATTCTTCCATAGTACAAGTGCGTTCGGTGTTTCCAATGCAAAGGCAAAAAATGTTGAATTGAAGATGAAATCTTGACTGAACTAACGTAAGTTTGTAAACCAGTACTACAGTTACTTAAGCTGAAAATAAAAGCAAAATAGAACTATTAAAACAGTTTGAAAGTGCAAAGCAAAACAAACATTTTATTTCAGTTATCAGATAAATGTGTAATTTTAAAATATTTTAGAATTATTTAGAGACTATTATAGCATTTTTTTAAATTTTAATAACTGAAATTCTAATGAATGAAAGTAGAAAAATAAAAAAAGATATAATAGTGCATACCACCAAGTATATGAAGTTATTTACATGCTAAGTAAAATCAAAGAGTGAATGGGAATAAATTAAGCCATTTTGATTTAAAGCCAAAAAACAAAGCTGATCAGGAGGTTATTTCAGTGGATCAAAACAACTTGCCAGGACAAACCCTAGCTCGATTTTAGGTTGCTACATCACTGCTGCTAGTTAGTTGCTACCCAGCAATGCTCTGATTGTATCAAATAAAAGCGAGTTTCTCTGTGTACTTGTTCAGTCGTCCAGGATAGATGACCAGCGCTGCTCTCCTCCTGAAGGGGGTCCGCGGGCGCCAACCGTCCCAGACGAGGATTTCTTTAGCCTAATCCAGAGAGTTCAGGCCAAGCGAATGGATGAACAGCGTGTGCAGCTGCCGTCTGACGAACAGGAGCCGGATGAAGACGACGGTGAGCCAGGGGCTGCAGACTCCTGAAAAACCTGGGGCCAAATAACACATGCAACGAGGACTGAATGAGAACGGACGCTTGATGGGGAGTGTTTTAGACTGACTATTTCATGAGATGAAGAAACGTGCACAAAGAGACGCATGTGAGACATAAAAACACAAGTGCCATCTCAGTATACGGTGCAGATTTACGCCTTCTGTGCTTTACAGCCAATGATCCATGACGTTTGATAGAGTTCATACTGACTGGAGGAACAGATACCTTGGAAACTACTCTTTGGGCGAATTCACATTTGCAAACACTGCCTGCACTGTTTCAGCACCTAATTAACAACAATAATTCATTTAATAAATCGGGCGTAAACGCTGCAAACTAATTTTATAGTTTGGTCTTCTGTTTTTACCAAAATATCTAAACAACGGGAGAGCTGATGTACTTTACAGAGACCGTAGAGCATCCAGATGCCTAAAAAAAGTCTGAAATGGATCTGAAAGTACAGCCAAACTCCTCCTCAGATTGATTTTTTCATGCATTTAGCAGGCACTTTTTAACCAGAGTAACTTATAGTAACAAATGAACAAAATTAAGAGATCGTTCACCCAGAAAGGAAAGTTTGCTGTTAATTTACTCATTCTCAGGCCATCCCAAGACATGGAGGACTTTTAGCTGAAACCATGGTGATTCTCAACATTTTATTCTTTGTGAATTAAAAAAAGGCACTACTTAACAATATTTTGAGGTCTTATGAAGCAAAACGGTCGGTCTGTGCAAAAAACTGAACATTAGTTACAGCATTATCAGCTGTAATTCAGAGCCTTAGGCCTGATGTCAAAGCATTCTTCTGAACCTGTTTTTTGTTTTTAAACTAGTTCACAGCCTGAGCAGCACAGATCTACTCAATCAAAATTCACTTTTGCGTTAATCTTACTATGCATGAACTCATTCAGCGCTCCAGTTCCTCCAACCCTCACTAAACGGAGGAAACTGTTTGTCTTGGACATACATACTGGTGAATTGGCAGAAAAGAATCATGGGGCGTTTGTTCAAAAAGTTAATCTGGGTCAGAACGATGTGAATTTGGATATTCCATGTTTTTTTCCAGGATCAGGAAGCCAATCTTTATTTTGTGTCAGTTTTTAAAAGCAAAGTTGAATTGGATCACATTGGAGAAGATACTTTTCCAGATTTCCAAATCTGAAAATTTTACCATTACTAAGGATTTTTTTAAAACAGATTACTAGTGATCTAATACTAAAAATTAAATATTTCCATCCTTTGTCCCCCAGTTTTTCTGCTTGCCTGAGGCTCGGGATTACGTGCAATAATTTTACGAATAAAGTTCAGTTTGGATTGTTTTACTTCAGAGGCCTCGATGTAATAGTCAAGAGTCACAGGTAGTAATTTTGTGTTGTCCGATATGCTGTTTTTGCCTCAAAGTGACACTAGCCATTCACTTGAATTTATGAATCGTTATGGTTTCAGCAAAAAAAGTAAATACATAAAATAAAATAAAAATTTACTTTACTGCACTGGTCAAACAAAGCCACCTACATCCTGGATGACCTAAAATGCATTGTGGCGTTTGGGGGAACTATCCCTTTAAGCTCCACTGATGGTCTGCTTTGTCCAGGCAGTAATAAAGCAGTAGTTAGCTAATAGTATCAAGCAAATGCTGCTGACCTTTGTATCTGGCTATAATAAGCCTCATATCAGCACCAGGTTAAGGTGGATGGAGGGTAGATAATGCGATGCGGTGCTGGTGTTAAGTGAATTCGCCCTGCTGTTTCCCTCGCCAGACTTTCAGATCAAGCTTCTCATTGTCACGTGCTTCTCGTCTATTGCCTTAATTAGACCTGCAGACTCTGATTGTATTCTTTGATATCGTGTTTTCTGAGCTCGTCAGCAGTATTTGGTCCGTGTCCATTGACAGTATTCCCAGTGTCGCACAGCCGCCGCTGTATCTTTCACTTACTTAAATCGCAAGTGCATTTTGGTTCGGCTTTAACCGTTTAGCTGCTGACAGCGCTGTAAAAAACTATTTCTAAACATTAGGGCTGCTTTACGTTCCTATTTGTTTCTTTCGAATTGAAGATGCTGTTGTAACTCCGCAGATGTATTTATTGAAAGTGTTGAGAAATCTGTAAAAACAAACAAAAATAGACTGTGAAAAGACTTTTTTAAGTGTTGTTAATTTTGGGAGAGTATGTGAATGTGCATAAAAGCTAAATGGAGTTAGCACTTTCATGCTTCACAGTGCTTTGACTGAGTTGACCGAAAGCTTTTAGTTTCTAATTCAAAAAAAGTGATTAGTGAGTTTTCCATAATTGGCTCAGAATCACTGAATCGTGCAAACATCGACCGAGTTACTTTAGTTGGTCGATATTTTAGCCATTTGCGGCTGACTGAACAGCAGAGTAATGCCTCATTGGTGGCAGTTTCATGTAGAAGCATTTTGAAGTCATTTTAAAATGTGAACCGGCAGTATTTTGGAAGTAGAACAATTTAAAAAAGTTTTTTTTTTTTTTGAGCAATTATTATTATTATAGGGAATGAAAACAAGTCAATTCACTGCCATATTGTGGTAAAAGAAACTAAGCAAATGCCTCAAAAATGTTAGATTTGTTTTGTTAACTCAAGTGTTATGCATTATGTATAATTCCTAAATATTGAAGAAGAAGGTACTTTTATTTTTCACTAGTTAAAAAACTATTCATATCGATGGATATGTTTTTGACTGATGCATGTATCTAACCCTCATTTCTAATATTACTTTATTTTACTACGGTGACCAAACCTTTAGCTCACTGACTGCAGATCAATAATATATAGGAAGTATGTACTAGATTCATAATGGTACGATGTAATGTTGATGAGGTTTAATACGGAGCTGTATTATTAAATTATTAAACGGTATATATTATTTGTCATGGTTTAACTGAAATGATTTATAGTCCATTTGAGTTAACTGTTTTCTCCCTGTGCTATGATTTGCCTTCCATGTACTGTAACAAAATGGTGTGAATAATATGGAGTCTAAAAGCCTTTAAAAAGCCACTGCCCCAATGTACATAATTGTTTTATATTTATTTTCTGTTCATGAACATGGGAAAGAATCCCTTACTTTTAATAAAATGTTGATAAACTTGATATTAAGTACTCATCTTCATCAGCAGAGAAATATCATCAGGCACTTTTGGCTGCTTTAAAACACATTAAAGCAGACATCACTCTTTCTAAACTAGTCTACTATCAGTGTTCAGAAGTGGACGTATATGTTGTGGTGTCAGTGAATTAACTTTAAAAAAGGTATTCAGCCATCTTACAGGAGCCAACATGTTCAGTTTGAAGGATCCTGTGAATGGCATATAGGGGAACATGAAGAAATTTACCATTTATCATTTATCAAGCACTCCAGCACGTAAAGTTTGACTAAAATAAAGTGGGACCAATCATTCTTTTCAACCCTTCTTTAAGAAAAAGGGATGAGGACGTTGAAGATCTAGATGAAGGTGTTTATTGCAGTAAGTAGTATTTCGGAATGAATCCTGAACATCTAAAACTCAAACCTGTATACAGTTAAAAGTTGCTCCTGTTATTACAGCTGCCTGTATATTAATTAGTTAATTAAGCACCTGTTCCCCATCATCACTTCTGTAAAGCCCTTCCTAAAAAGCGCACAACACTAAGGCTGGGTACACACAAAAATAATTTTTAATCTCACGATTTTCCTAACTTGCACCGTTTTGCTCCTATAGTGTGTGGTGTGCTGCAATGTGACGAACACGGGAAATCTCACAAAGTCTCTCGAGACTTGAGAATAAATGTTTTCTGTTGCCACAAATCGACAAGATGATCCTGAAGCTGTCCCAATCTTCTTATGCCGAGCCATGACAGCGTTTGCAATTATGCTTCGGTCTTCTGTCAGTCTGGATATTGTTTTGTTTCACCATAATCTCCAGATCGTACGCGCGTTTGTCCTCGGTGCTCCCCTCCCACACCTCATGATTGAATATTTATGATTTATGTGCCACCGATGTATTTCGGAGCTGATTTTGTCACTCTTAACAAACACCACACCACAGTAAAATCCATATTATTATTGAAGATAATCTTTAGAACCACCAAGATAATCGGGGCATTACCTAGGATTCTTGAAAGGGGAGAAATCGGCTCAAAATTAGCTCGATTATCTTGTGGTGTGTACCCAGCCTATCTAGGACTACAGACTCCTGCCTGTGAGGATTCCCTTGTTGTGTTAACTTCTTGTGTGTTATCTTAAGCCTTAAACACCCTTCATGATTTTTGGCTGTCCCGGATAAAAGACTACTCGGTAGTCCCGTGTCATACAGTCTAAATGTAGACTGCTACGATCTACGTTTACAGACAAACCAATACAAATAGGTGTCATCATCGTATAGTTTACACACAAGTTGTGGCCAAGTTTATAAGATCCATGTCGCACAGTATGACGTGTAGTGATCTTACAGGACTGCTAAAGTAGTGCAGTGTGTTTAGGGCTTTAAACAATATATTACATTAAAGGGATAGGTCACTCAAAAATCAAAATGATGTTTAATTACTCACCCTCAGGTTGTTCCAAACCGATAAAGCTTATGTTCATCCTTGGAAGACAAATGAAGATACTTTTGATGAAATCAGAGGTTTCAGACCTTGCATAAACAGCAGAACTACCACGTTCAAGGCCAGGGAAAGTAGCAAGAACATGGTTAAAATAGTCATGGTTAATGCAAACATTTTCCTGTAAAAATAACAGTTCCTTGGGAATTCTTCAGCTTTTTACAACATGCTGGTTTCTCTGGTAGTGGGTGGAACTAACGCGCAAACAACAAATCTCATTGGCTGGTGCTTTTTTCATCCGTTTTGATGTTAGCAAATCGTTCTGAGCGAACGCAGAAAATATTCAAGAACCAAGCAGCTCATTAATCCTAGGTTCGTTTTATATTATTATTAGTAGAAGAATTCATAGTAGTTTTATTGCTATTATTTTCCTTTTTATAGAAAGGGGCATTCTAATTACTATAGTTCTGTCATCTTCTAATGCTAAATTATAAACAAAATACTAATAATATAAAAAATTACTATGGCGATTTTAATGCCAAGGTATCCATAGTTGAGAATACTTATAATAAGATTTGATTTCATCTGTGTCTCTCACACTGTCCCAAACAAACATAAAAACAGCGTAGGCTAGTGTTCAATGTTTTATAATTTAACATTTAACATTAATATTTAACATTTAATATTGGGGACATCCAAGTTATTTGTTACTTTCCCTAGTAATTAGCTACTTTATAATAATGTAACTCAATTACTAACTCGGTTAATATTTGTGAGAAGTCTCTTCGTCATAGAGTCTCCTTCCTCTGCCAATCCCAGACAAGTCCTGTCTTCACTCGGTCCCTTTAGGTCCTCTCTTCCAACCTTGCAGGAGCAGGAAAAAGCTCCTTTACAGCCCTTTTACACAGAGTTCCCCTCAATGCCTCAGACCCTTCCTCACTCCGTAACGGTTTTCAGTGCTATAGTATACCTACATTTCTAAGTTTAAACACCTGTTGGGTAAATGCATGCTTGGGTTATTCCTGTCTTTTGCGTTGTTTTTACTCCGACACCAGTCACAGCAGTGGGAGTTTATTTCCATCACTGCAATAAGTTTTTCCACAGTGACAATGAGGATAGAAATTATTATTTCTTTTTTTGTTTCCAAATATTGGGGTTTTTGGTGCAAAATGTGCAGTTATAAACAAACGGTGAGAAACAAATATGCAAATCTGAAATTGTATATCATGAATCATTTAAAGATTTACAAACATTGCGATAACCATTCAGTTTAGGGCTTTCGAATATGACAGTTATTACAATTTATGGGTATTAAAAAAATATTCATATAAATGCACATGGCTGCGTTATATGCACATCTACTGTGTATAATATGAAAATATGGTAATGTACACTACTGTTAAAAACAGTGGGCTTTTTTTTTTCTCACCAAGAGTGCATTTATTTGCTCAAAAATATACAGTAAAAACTAAAAAGCCACATGATAATGCAAGTGAAGCTGCTCAGAATGCCGTTTCCTAAAATATATGGAAATGTTAAGAAGACAGAAGCAACCAATCATGAGCTATGATCCATCTGCTAAATTCCTGCACTCCCTCCCAGCAGCCCTCCGTCTTCCCAGCATGCTGTGCGGTGCTATATAAAGCGGTGGTGGGCAGAGGGAGGGCTGCCGTGCAGCGGGTCACTCAGACAGACAGGAGCCGGAGACGCTCAGCCTTCACTGGACCGCAGAGAGACAGACAGGTCAGTACACTGAGAGGAAGTGCAATAATACAGTACGGAAATTCCTTATCATGCGTGTTTGTGTGTGCGTGAGAGAGAGAGAGAGTTAAGCTCTTTAAGGTCTTGCTGTTCACAGGCTGATCAGTGCAAAGCTGCAGGAGAATGTGTTTTGACAGCTGCAATGTCAAACGGACAAACGCACAGATGCATGCGTGTCCTTTCATCGTTTTGAAGTCTCCGCGTGTTTTCTCACGAGCTGCTCAATGCTATGCTCGCATGCTCAAGAATAAACACACTCTGATGGAATCAGCTGCATGTTCTCCATTGTAAACACGGCCTCATTTACGTCAAACAGGGCTGCTCTGCTCTCTTAAAGCTACAGCAGCTCAGTTACTATGGCAACAGCAGAAATGCGTTTTTTTCTGAACGTGAAGCGGTCTTGGCTCTGGTTTTGCGGGGGGCAGCAGCTGCCGCCGTAGAGGAACATCTTTTTTTAGCATCTCCTCATGACTGGTTTGGTGGACAGGAGGGTCATGAAACTACATGACAGGACGGGATCGAGGTTTTCCTCATATCGGTGTCATCAGAAACTCAGCACAAGGTGTCCGCGGACGCGTCACATGACCCGGAGTCCCATTAAAACACATGCAGCTAGTTCTAAATTTTGATGGCTGATTTATGAGGTCATACGCGACATTTAATCTAGTCTGAAGACACTTGCTTGGATCCAATATTCCTAAAAATAATCTATTCCTGAATAGGGTACAAAGTATGGCTTGAAATCACATTAAGCTACCATTTAGAAAATGTTCACAAGCTAAACGTTATATATTTGGTTATTCTGATTACAATTGACTATTATGTAATGCAACTATAATATTATGCAAATGTGGCAGCACTTTATATAATAATGATCTAATAATATAACTTAGATTAGTTTAATTGTATTATTAAGTTCAAAAATTCAGTGAAAATTACTATCATTTCTGAGTGAAAAATGCCAATTCTTTTCACCTTTTTTTTTTTGGCAGGAACAATAACGCAGCAACAAGGTTGCACTACAACCACATTGCATTAAATAAGTTTAAAATGCGCTATTTGAAAATATTACAAAAATGCTGCAAAATTTAAAGGCATCTTGAAATCTGTGTTAAAACGCACTGCATGCAGAAGATTTCATTTGTGGCTGCTCATGGGAAACTGTGAGCAGCTGTCTGCCGAGCGGTCCGGCTCATATTTACAGGCAGCTTTTAATAGAACTCATTACGGCTCTGTGCACTGCAGGTTGCATATGTGCCTTCTCGTCTTGGACTCTGACATGAAACTCTACAGAGTTATGCTATCTAGTAACCAAAAAAAAGTGTTATATAATCAAAGTCCTTCCCAACCTTTCTAAACTTCGTTTGATTTTGCTTGCTGATGCACAGTGACAGTATTTCGTCTCTAGCACCAATTTGAGTAGTCATGGCAACACTTCTGCTGCAAAAATCCCTTAATTATGTTGTTTGTGAAAAGAGCAAATGGGAGTTTACTGATCTTAGAAACTGTTTATAAAAACAATTAAACTAACTTAAAAAAAGACTTGAGGCTTTATGTTCCATTTACTACAGTCACATACATTGTTTAAAAAAAAAAAAAAAAAAAAGTATATTTTATGCATAGTGTATATAATAGTGCCATTTTTGTTATGAAATTATATATTACATATTCTAAATTTATATTTCATTTTAGTTTCAGTTTTATAATGTTATAATGTGATACAGACACTGTACGTTTGGACTGGAATTTAGCGTTTGCTGAGAGTCACATAATGTACTGCAGTTTATAAAGCTGAGCGGTAAATAACACAAGCCATTAAAGCTGCTATGATTCTTAGCTAATGCTTTCCATAGACACTTTACGTCAGTAGAAATAAGACATGTAGAGAGAGAGAGAGAGAGCTGCTGGAGCTGTGTCCGCTTCACGTGTGCCTGAATCTCTGCCATAATCAATTTATCAGCATCATACAGTACATTACACACATGTAGACCATACAAACGCATGCCCAGTCAGTGCCAAGAACAACAGTCTCACATGCCAGAGGGTCTACAAAAATCACCATAATAGGCCGGAGAGGCAGCGCTGAGGTGTCCGACGCTGATTCAGGCCTTTGGGTGACATTTAGAGTGGCTCAGGGTTACCCTTTCAACCCGGAGAACTGATCAGTGCATTACATAACGCTTGCCGAGTGCCAGTGGAGTTCACTGCGTAAAACGAAACATGCGCTACACTTTCAGTTTCTTGTATCTTAAACAAACACACGTACACTGGACCAGGAATGTGACTGAAACCACTTCCTGAAGCACTTCAAATGTGTTTTCGTCTTTTCCTGATTGCATAGTTTTCTGAACGGTGGAAAACGTTCTCTAAACTCAGCAGCGTTTGACTACATGCGAGATATACAAGTCAGTATGTAAGACTTTGAACCCTATAAATGTCAATTCTGGAAACCTAGCCGTAGTTACTATGTCGGCTTGACCAAGTCAACATTAGACAATGGAGGAAATAGGAGTGGCATGCTTTTGTATTGTTTCATAATTTTGAATCTCATAATATCCCCTCATTTACAAATTTAAACGGAAACATGGCTAGACTTGTTGCTTCGGCTCAAGTTTCATTTAAGTTTATTTACTATAGCCCTATGCATTTTCTTATGCATAAGGTTATTAGAATAGATGTATTTAACCATCAGAAGTGTTTTTAACAATTAGAAATATTGAGCTCTCTATACGAGATATTAATTTTTGAGACATGTTGAGTCTTTAATAGCGAAGTAGTGTGCCTTTTAACATGACACAATAGTAATGAAACAATGTCACAATCCTTTTTTAAAAACATATTTGCGCCAACTGTGCTGCATTCAAAAGATTAAGGTGCTGAAGGCCACTGCAGAAACATCTAATAATGGACATTTGTTCGATTAAACGGTATGCAAATCCTCAAACGCTTCAACAGTGAGCGAAGATCTCTCACAGTCATTCATACAAGACACTCTTCTCTCAAAGCTTCATTGTCACTACGGGAACTCACTATAGCGCTGCTCTTTTAAAATAGCATTGCAGCTATAGCACAGACCAGCAGGTCTTAGAGAACACTGGATTTGCATGCATGAGAGACACTGTGGGTCACATGACCAGCTGTGCCGTCACAAGAAAAAGGGATCTGTTTACACTTGCCATCGAGACGCTCCAAGACGGGGGTATTTCAGCCTGACTGCAGAACTCCAGAACAGTAAGACACGCTCTTTATGAACCACTCTCTGCTGTAGCGTTTAGAGTATTCGTGCTTTACGAATCCTCTCCGGAGACTCGGTCGATGCGGTGGGTGTGTCAACTGTGAGTCACTAAACTCTTCAACAGAGCCGTTTCATACAGTTAATAATGCAGAGACTCATGCTCAGCTGTTAGACGGCAGTCTACATGTCTACGCAAGCCATGGTTGCGATTAAGTATCTGAAATATTTGCATAAACGCACGTCCAATGCGAAACTAATTCCAACTTGAGGCCAAAAATGACCTCTGCAGCTTAAAATGATGGCGTAAACGTACGTAAATAAACGAGTGTTTGAGAGTTTTGAATTCTAGCTCACTTTATACTGTTTAAAGTTTCAGGCAGTAATAGCTCTCCACGTCTATGGGTTCCTCTTCTGGTTTCGTGTTGAGGTGTAATAGCTCGAATAAGTTATAGCTAGGAGGAACGTCAGCTCGTTTATGCATAACCATCTCATTGTGTCACCGAATCTACGTAAAGACGGCAACTCGATGCATTAATAGTATGATTGGCTTCAGGGTTTCGATGATTCGCAACTGCACAATGCTAAATATTTCATCAGCTGTTAAGTTATAAGATTGCATTGACAGTTTGAAAAGTTCCTTTGTAAGAGTATTACAGTACAGAAATATATACGGCAGCTTTCAAAGTACAGCCTTTACTGAAGCCGAACTGTAAAAAGGCACTGTGAACAGATAACATCAACACATGAACATATTTGTGCTGCTCGGCAGAAGCACTGGTGATAGTGTGGTGAAGTGTGTGAAAGCTTGTGCTGTTCCTGTCTGCACGGAGCAGCTGAAGAATCCCTGATCACGGCCGGACAGCCGCTCAATAGCAACAATTAACCGATGCTAACAAATGTGATCTTTCTGTAAAGTGCTGCCATTTTAAAAACAATTTTAACTGCTTACACACATTTTCAATTTTCGTCCCTCGAAACGACGTCCGAGAACTGCATGCACAAAATGCTAAAAGAAGCACCGCATTATAAAAAACATCAACACTTCTCAAAAGCAAAATTTGTGTTACATTGCAAATATTTTTTTGCCATTATATTATACTTTCATTATATATATATATATATATATATATATATATATATATATATATATATATATATATATATATATATATATTCTAAAGCCATGATTGGTTGATGTCAAGTAAAGTAGTGATGGCAGTTAGTGTGTGGCTTTTTGATTGGTTGTGTTCCTAAAAAGGAGAAAATAACTTGTCACACAGAGAATTGTGTGTGAAATTGTAAAGTTAAAGGCCGATTTGTTGTGTGCTTCTGTTGTTTTAGTGACAGGTTTTACAGATTGTGTGACAAGTAAGGATTTTGTGCGTAAACAGTTAAAAATAGAAAAATTTAAATAAAAACGATAAAATTATATACTATAAGACAAAAACAAATTATGAAATATTATAGGAAACAGTAAAATTTTAGAGATGTCTGCAGTCGGATTTCGCGGGAAATACATACACGTGCGCGTCGCGTGATCCGTACACGGCTCATTGAAGACAAACGTTTGTGGTACGAACAAAAAAAAAAAAAACGGTCAATTATTCAAAATGCTAAACCCGATGCGAACAGTTGGTTGTAAAAACAACCAGCAACTTACCTGTCCATCTCTTCTGCTGGAATAACGTTCTCCAACCAAACGGGTGCAGTTTCATTTTTAACCGCTAGAGGGATCGTAAAGCATTTTTTTCTTTAAAGGCACCGCAGCATACAATTTGTATGAATCGTAATAAAAATAAAGAGATGCAAAAGACACATGGATTATATCATACATGTTCCCATGATATGTACAACTCATATTCATAAATTCATATCTGGTGCAAAGTTCAGATAATGGACTGGAGTTCAGTTTGGAAAAAGTGGGACATATTTAACTTCACGTACGGTACAGTGACACAGGCATAACGGTAAATAGATGAGTCATAAATGTACACTGTGTGTGTGTGTGTGTGTGTGTGTGAGAGGGAGGAGTGTAATGTATTAAAGTGTTGCTGGGTCACTGTGTGACAGTGTTACAGGACTCTGTTGGGAAACACTGATGCTTTGAGCAACATTTCTCCTCTGAATTTCTCCTCTGGAATCTGCTCATCTTCCCCACAGAAAAAAAAAAAAAAAAATATTGTGAACTTTGTGATCTGTTACCAAGAGTTCAAATGAGAATAAATGAATGACAGACTTCAAATCAACAAGACTTTCAACTCTTTATCTGGACTAATCTTTGTCTTTTATTGCTTTTACAGGACCATTACATCTCTCACATAACAGACAACCATGGCAGGTGAGAATTTTATTCAATCTGTAGCCTAATAGCCTGTTTTATGATTTGAAAGGTTTTTTGATGTTCGTGAGATGTATTTCATGGGGTCAACTGAATGAAACAGCCTTCAGGAAGTGGTAGAGTCTGCCTGGTGCAGGACGTGTGATGAAACACAATCAGGGTTAAAAAACAAGGGCCTCCTAAAGAGAGACTGCAGACTGACTGAGAAGAACAACACCTCTGACTTTCACACACACACACACACACACACACACACACACACACACACACACACACACACACACACACACACACACACACACACACAGACTGTCACTGGATCACTGTGAGAATCAGACTCAATGGCAAACACAAATATGCAGAACCGACGAGCAGATAAACAGTGACGGTCGATATGATTCACACAACTGAAAGTCTTCATCAGTCATCATCATCATCATCATGTGGTGGTCTCTACTGCCCTCATGTGGACGCTCGCTGTACTGCCAGAGTTTCTTTACAGTAGCCTATATGTATGGCGCGTTTCATATACAGTTTTAACACATTATAGACCTTATAGATACATTGTTTTAAAATGTTTCTAAACTGCTGAAATGTCCATTTTCTTGTGATTATAATGTTATTTAAAGGTTACAACGTTCTGCTACTTAATTTCCACACAAAATATATAACGTAACATCATGTAACATCACGTAACATTCATGAACAGTATATTCTAATTGTACAAATGTGTATATTATATATATTATATAATTGTTTTTTTTTTTTACACACACACACACACACACACACACACACACACACACACACACACACACACACACACACACACACACACAACTAGAATGTGTTATACCGGTTACAGCCATTGTTCACATGTAGTAGTTTAGGATCAAACCAGTTGGATGAACCTGAATGATGTTGACAACAGTTGCCATGGGGACCTCAAGCATTTAGGAGTAACTGAAGGAAAGAGCAGAATCAGAGTGAAGCTGAAAAACTGCGGTCAGAAATGGGGTCAGGTTGCTTGAGTAAATCAGCAGTCGCTGCGCTGAATACAGATGGTAAATGATGGGAAAACTCAGAAAAAGTCAGATAGCACTGAAAGACGCTTTGGAGTTCATGAGCTGTTCTTTTATGTATTAACACAGCCTCTGTTAATTCGCATGTTACATTTGGACTGATTCGAATGTTTTATTTTGTCACAGACAAAATTAAAGATGCTAAGATCGTCTTTGTGGTGGGTAAGTTGAATCGCCTTTACATACTTCACAGCTCAACAGAATTCATACCAACAATCATTAAAAAAATGGTATTTTGTTTGAGATTTTTGATGTTCTGTTTGTTTGTTGAGAAGTCTAAACATCATGTAAATCCTAGAAACACCTCTTAGCCGTTTCTTCCTCATGTCAGAGCAAGTAATTAATATTATTATTAATATTATTCATTGTTAAAAGAAACTTAAAAACATTTATTTAAGAACTGTGATTAAAACAACATGTCATTTAGCATTTTTTAACCATTTCAAAAGTCAGTATGCACTGCTGGTCCATCTAACGTCTTAAGATGACTACTGCTGACAAATGTTTTGTAATAATTAAGATGTTAAAATGTTTTGAAAGAAGTATATTCTGCTCACCAAGACTGTGTTTATTTTTTTTTTTTAAATCAAAAATGCAAAATTAAATTTGTGAAGTACTATTACAATTTAAAAACAACTCTTTTCTGTGTGAATATATGTTAAAAAGTAATTTATTGCTGTGAACAAAGCAGAATTTTCCGCATGATTAATTTTCACATGATTTTTCAGAAATCATTTAATGGTATTTTTCTGATCAAGAAAAATGTTAGGATTTTAGGATTTATTTCAAATGTTTGTGTGTGTATTACGTGATGTTTTGATCAGTTTAATGCATCCTTGATAAATTGTGCTTTTTTTAAACAGTTTTTAAGACCGATAGTAGTTAGAAATATTTATTGAGAAGCAAATAAACATATTAGAATTATTTCTGAAGTATCATGTGACACAATCAGCTTTACCATTACGTTTACATTTTAAAACATATAAAATAGTGAATTGAAATTGAATTTTACTGTATTTTTAAAGCCTTTTTTGGGCAGATGACTTCTTTTGAAATCATTAACAAATGTTAATAATTCACATCATACAGCTTGCTGAAATAAAATCAAAGAAATGTTATATTGGGATCTGACCAGTGTTGTTACGTCAGGCGGCCCCGGCTCAGGAAAAGGCACCCAGTGTGAGAAGATAGTGGCAAAGTATGGCTACACTCACCTGTCCTCAGGTGACCTGCTGCGTGCGGAGGTGGCATCCGGCTCAGAGAGGGGCAAACAGCTGCAGGCCATCATGCAGAAGGGAGAACTCGTGCCTCTGGTCAGTCCTATCACCCTTCACACGCTGAATAAAAGCATTTCCCAGGGCTGATGGCATGAGCTGATGAGCTCTGACGCGCCGCTCTGGTTTCTGCAGGACACAGTTCTGGACATGATCAAAGACGCCATGATCGCCAAGGCCGACGTCTCGAAGGGCTACCTGATCGACGGGTATCCTCGTGAGGTCAAACAGGGAGAGGAGTTCGAGAAGAAGGTAAAGCAACACAAGCTGTGATTACCATTAGTATTCAACAATGCAAAAATGCAAAGCACTGAAGGTTATTCACCATAACTTCAGGTCAAACCCTACAGCACTACTTTGCTTCAGAATAACTGAGCAAGTTGTTAAGCAAGTAAGTGTCGCCTTTAGTAAACCACACAACACCCCTAGACTCAAGGTACTCATTCACCTTGAGAACTTCATCTTTGCTTCTAAATGCAATGACTTTAGTTTTCTCCTTGTTTAACTGAAGAAAATTCAGACACATCCAGCAGAGGGAGTCAATGGGGCTATAGTCAGCTGGAGATAAGGCTAGGTATCATATCATGATAGGCAGTTTGGTTCTTTTTCATCATTTGACTTAGTGGGAGCATATACAGGCTAAACAGGAGACTTGTGGGACTCTGGTTTACCAAACCCATAAACTCCATGCAGAGTTGTTCAGATTGAGCATGACGTCTCTCCCTTCTCTCCGTCAGATCGGCGCTCCAGCTCTGCTGCTGTACATCGACGCCAAAGCCGAGACCATGGTGAAGAGGCTGATGAAGCGCGGAGAGACCAGCGGCCGTGCAGACGACAACGAGGAGACCATTAAGAAGCGCCTGGACCTCTACTACAAAGCCACAGAGCCCGTCATCGCTTTCTACGAGAGTCGCGGCATTGTTAGAAAGGTGAGCGGAAACACTGACCGGAGAGCGATTGACTCAAACGAGACTCTTTTACCGACTGATTTCTCTCTCCTCCTCCAGATTAACTCCGAGCTGCCGGTGGATGAGGTATTTGCTATTGTTGTAAAAGCTATTGATGAGCTGAAGTAAACAGCACTTGACTACAAAGCCTCGTCTGGGTTATTCTTTGGCCTTTTCTCTCACGTATACTCACCGTTTCTGCCGTAACAATAACTTTATTGCACAGAAAATCCAACATGAGACTAAAGTCATCAGATCTCAGTGTGTTTGACTGGTTGTACCCCGGCAACCGCACAATAAATACCTCAGTAACTGCTTTTCAACCAGCCTGACATCCCACAGGCTGTATAAAACCTTCAAACTTCATATCTCTCTTCAGCTACACAGGGATTCGGAAACCTTCAGATTTTTTTAAAGCCGCTTTAAACTTTTATGTGCGTTTTTGTCGAGCTGACATTTAGAAATGCCTTTTCTCTGTGTGTGTTCGGTGCTAATGGGCAGACAAATCCAGGCTTTATTTAAACACTTCCTTCACAAGCTCTCCTTCTTTAGTGATTATCTCCAGACTGAAAATCATATCTGCATTCATAAAAGTAGTCTGGTTTTTGATTGTGAGTGGCCGAGGTGCTTTCAAAGCCACTGTGAAATACTCTGCAAAACATACGGAAGCACGTTTTTGTTAGGTCATGATTATTAAGTCTTAGTTATGAGATACAAAGTCTAAATTATATTAAGCATGTTGAATTATAACACAAAGAGTCAATAAAAACTTTTGGCATAACTTTTAGATGATTCAACCTCAAAATGATGACATGCTAACTGGAAAATATAGCACAATATATAGCATATAGTCATGATTATCCTCTTGCATACTCATATGAGTACATTATATTTTAGTGAATTTCTCTGAGGATGTTAATTTTATACATGTCTTCATATGAGGACACTGGGACTACAAGCATGTTTATTATGCATTTTGGGAGACATAAGAAATGAATAGGGAAAGACATTATATGTCATTATGAAAATCTCGTCTATTATAACTCTCATTATTGCACTTCTTTTTTCATGATATGTTGCCCCCAAAAACACATTAATACTCAAATTAGATTTAGTTTATAGATGCACTGTATATAATGAGTAAACATATTTATGACAATTTTACACACGTTTGGTCAAAAGATAAACGGTATATCAAATAATTCTGTTATAACATGGTTGAGAATCATCTTTATACAATGCTTGCTATAAAAAATATGTATTAGTGATAAAAATATGCACGTTCATTCATTTTTGAAACGATGCCCTCAACCGGGGGACACAGCATAACCGATGGAAGAAATATAAAAGACATAAATAAAATTACATAAATTGCCAAAATTATGACATGCTACATAAAAAAATGTTAAAAAGGCAAAAATCACATAATTACCGGTGTTGTCATAGTTAGTTAGAACTAAAACTAAAATTTTCATTAATTAAAATACATCTGAAATGATAAGTGCTTCTTTGTTGCCATTGTTGGTTAGAATGAATATTTTTAAATAAATATGAATTTAAATAAATTTAAGCAAAATATGAATATTGCATGGAAATGTTTTTGCCTTGGCAACTGAAATAGAATTTAAGCTTACTAAAATTACTAACACTAAAGTTAAATAGAAACAGAAATGCTCAAATTAAATATTAAAATTAAAAGAAACTAAAATAAAACAAAATATTAAGCTCTCACATTATAAATATTTATGCAAATTCTTCTCCTTGGTTTTTGCATAAACTAGCTTTTCAAAAGTTCAGTTTTAGTTTGAGTTATTTTAGCGTATCAAAGTAAATGAAAATGAGAATGTCATGGCAATTAGCTGGAATAAAAAATGTTGTATTCTACGTTTTACTGAACTGTAAAAACCCTGATGAGATGTCTGCTGTTGTTCTGGTATCAGCACTGCTCTCTAGTGGACAAACCACTTACTGAACTCCTGACAACATCGTGATAATCAGACACACACTTCACACACAAAACACCATTTTTGTCTTACACATTTTATCAGCTGATCTGACACATTTCTCAAAAGTGATGAAATTGCTCTCAACACAATAAACAGCGATCTGAACAAACCCCCCCTCCAATCGTCCCAACCCCCAACTGAAGCATTGCATTTATTCATATTTTTTCCCAGCAATGACTTATTAAAAGTTAATTCTAACATCAAACCTGTGTATTCTCCACTGATTTGAGAAAAGAGTATTCTCTGTTGATTTCAGAAATTCACTCATGCATGTAGAATTGCACCGCATTACATTGCAGAATATATTCTTGTCTGGAGAATTTTTTTTTATTTTTTATGTAGAATACATGTTTGATAAGCCCCGCAATATCTTCCGCTGTGTCTGGTGGTGTTCTTCAATTCTGAAAAAAAAAAAAAAAAATGTTTTAGCGTTTACACGACCTGCCTCTCTATCAATATCAATATTCATAGTACAATACTCAGAAATATAAAAGATTCCGCATTTGTGTAATTGTTTTAATTTGTGCAGTTTTCAGATTTGGAATATAATTCATGTAGCAAATTGCTGCTTATTCAGTTTTGTATTATGCCTAACAATGGAAAAAATGTATGCAAACATGCAAACTGACCTTTATAGGTAAATTGGCAAGAAAAAACAGGCTAATTTTCTCCAGTACTGTCAATGTTTCATTAGCGTATTCATTAAAAACACAAGAAATGAAAATAATCTGTTGTTGTGACTTGATGAAAATCAGATGACTTTTAGTCACTGCAGAAAACTTTTTCTTTTTCTCTTTTCTTGTCACTGTACATTTGGTGGTGTTTGTGTCTGACGGAGAAAAGAATCCTTGCCGTTTATTATTATAATTATTATTATTTCGGTAAAAATGAACCATGTGATTTATAATTTGTGTGGAATGAATGAAAACTGTTCGGAATGACTAAAGCGTCCTGAACCGTGTTGAGAAACACTGACCTGAGCTTAGAGAAATGAGAAAAACTGTCACTCAGTGGCTGTATTTTTTCCCTCTGTAACTAGGCTTCCATATTCTCTAAGTGTATCTGTTTGCTGTAGACTCAAACCGACAGTTGTTTACCTCCACGGCTCAAAAGCGAGCCAAGCTGAGGCTGTTGAAATCATCACAGGCTCCTCACACTTCATTGGCACGCTTCCCGTGAACCGAACCAAACTTCTGCACAGGTATCCGGAGTATCCTCCTAGGAGTGCTCGTCTGCCGCCGGGAGGAAGAGGAAAACTCGTTCGTCGAACAGGAGGACGCGTCCTTCTGAACAAACGCCTGTAAGCGTTTTCATAACAGCGCGGCAGGTTGTGTGTGGAATGTCACATCCTCGCAGACGAGCGGCCGACTCGAGTCTGAAACAGGAAGGAAACGTGCGAGGAGGATGTCAGGTGTGCTGATGAAGGTCAAATAAATCAACAACAACAGCATACTGCACGAAACATGCAAACTCTTTCCCCAATAGCATTTTTTTGTTGCTAAATCTTGCATATATAAGCATTTGATCATTTTCTTTTGATCATTTTTTTATGGCCCCGGAATATTTCGTTTTATAAAAACCTGAACGTGCAACACGTCCAAAGAACGAACAAAGCATCTGCTTTTAAACAAAAACAAACAATTTTATTCTGGCGGCATGCATTTTTAATCGCCACTTAAAAGTAGGTAGATTTCGTAATGAGGCACCGCTTTGAACGGAATCGCTTTCTTGTCAAAGACTGGACTGGATTCAGATGGATGATCAAAACGCAGATGAAGTCGCTAGCTTTCATCGATGATTAAACCTCTTAATGTCTCCACATTTGATTATACGCCGTTTAAAGGGACGGTTCAACCCGAAAATGAAAATTCTGCCATTGATTGCTCACCTCATGCCGTTCCAAATCTGCATAAATTAAGATATTTTCGATGCATTCTGACTTCTTAGAGCTCTCTGAGGTATACAACGGTATACGATTACTTAAATGGTGCGAACCTCGTTTTGGAGCCATCATGGAGGCCTTTATCTTTAACAACAAGTGAGTTTATTAATGCAACCTTACCGGAAAACACAAAACACCAAGCCACTGTCACTGCAGCAGCAACCTCAAGGGGTCAAGAAAACCGCATTTGCATGCAAAAGTCTTCAGCGCAGCAGTAAGTAAAATCATAAATCAACGTCAGTAAAGGGCTCAGTCTGAACGGACACATCGGGACTGAGTTTATGCCTGTCGCTTGTGTCCTTGACCAGATCCTCGGAGGGCCATAAGGAAATGTAGGGCCTGCGCACAGACACTTTCCCTTTGTTGAATGTGTTGTTTGCTGATGACATGGAAATAAGCGGCACCATGCTGGAAGCCGCTTTCAGACGGACAGACTGCACTTCCTGCGATTGACTGCGTGGACGGTATACGTGCAGAATAAGCTTCATGTTTGTACACGTACTGTACATCAGAAGCCACTTTGAAGACAAAAGGCCACTCAAACTCACTTTCATGTCTTTAAAACGACCGCGCGGTCGTTCGTCGTTTCGGTTCGGAGGCTGAACGCGAAAACCGACAACGGTTTTATTTGCATGCAGAACGTGGAGAAAACGAACGTTCATCAAAAGTGAGAAGAGTCGCAACGATCAAAGTCCAGCCAGACGAGCGTTTACAGCGAATGTTAGGATCTCGTTCTTAATGAACTGCTTTCCTACAAGCCATTCATCATCGATGCCAATCAGAATGCGGTTTTCTCAGTCGATCAGACTAATTTCGCCAGTGTAATTGTTTTTTGAAACAATCAACGCAGACGTCTATACAAACGCTCACCGTAGGCAAACGGTTCTGTATTTCATTTACAGCCTAAACCAAGACTAAGCCATAGTTTAGTAATTAGCAGTCATTTTTCTAAACATAATTGCATTGCTGGTGTGTATCTTAAGACGAAACAAAGACAGTTTTAAGGTCGGTCAGTGCAAGTTTTTTCAGCTGATTACAGCTCAGATTTACATTTTAGTCTAGGACTAGTCTAGGGTTGCAGTTAGTATAGGGCTACATTTTCTGCCAATCATTTCAGTTTAGATGGCTTTCTGATTTTGTCTAAAATATTTTAAATTTGTGTTCCTAAGGTGAACGAAGGTCGTGTTACATAGTAGTGGACTGGCAGTAACTCCTGATCTGATTTGAAATTCATCTCCCCCTCTTCTTCCTTCAGTCCTGTCTATGTCTCTTACTGTTCTCTCTTCCCCCTCTCCTTCATTTGTTTTAGAACATCCACCTCTCCTCTCATCTCCTTCTACCCGCTTCACTCTTCTTTCTTTCTAATTACAAGAAAGGTTCCACTTTATTTCAAGTGGCTTTAACTACTGTGTACTTGCATTTAAATCAATATTTCATACAATGCACTTATGTGTAGAATAATATATATATATATATATATATATATATATATATATATATATATATATATATATATATATATATATATATATATACATACATGTTATTACACTGTATTTATGTCTTTAAAATACCTATGTAGTTACAGCTGCAATTCATTTCTGCATTAATAATTACACTGTTGATCCATCCATTACACCTTAAAACCTACCCACACGATAGATAGATAGATAGATAGATAGATAGATAGATAGATGGATAGACAGATGGACAGATAGATAGATAGATAGATAGATAGATAGATAGATAGATAGATAGATAGATAGATAGATAGATAGATAGATAGATAGATAGATAGATAGATAGATGGATAGACAGATGGACAGATAGATAGATAGATAGATAGATAGATAGATAGATAGATAGATAGATAGATAGATAGATAGATAGATAGATAGATAGATAGATAGATAGATAGATAGATAGATAGATAGATAGATAGATAGATAGATAGATAGATAGATAGATAGATTTGAAACTGTCGCAAGGACACTAGTTGGTGTCAATGATCGCGTTTCTTCTGTAGAGGGCGCTGTGATCAGACTGCATTATTCAGGCCGTGACAACTTCTATGCGTGTCCTAAAATGTTCTTCAGCATCAGTCACTTCATATGGTCGTCCATCATCAATATATCGCGCACATGACCATCTATACCATGTACCGTGCGTGAAAGTCGCTTTGCCGCGTGTTTGCTGTGCTGTGTGTGAGAGGAGCGCTGTCGCGTGAAGTGGGAGGGTCAGTGCTGCTGATGATGTCAGTGCCGAGGGTTCAGCTGGACTGAGTGACTGACTGACCGCTGGATCTCATCTGAACCGCCGGAGCCGTTCCCAGCGCGAGGTAAAACCCTGTCTCCCGGCTTGATGTTTAGTTACAGTAACTCTCTCTCTCGTTTTATTTCCTTTTAATAGATGCGCTCTTCTAATAACTTTTAACAACTTTTAAGTGACCGAAAGTGAATGAATCCGAAACGAGAGAATCGTATGAGTATGCTCAGTTCAGTTTAGTGTTACAGTGATCTAAATTATATGTATAGGCCTGTCACAACTGAAGAAGTTCATTTTGTACGATGAACTCCATATATATATATATATATATATATATATATATATATATATATATATATATATATATATATATATATATATATATATATAAATATCGCATTTACTATTATTAATACCATCAAACTAATGTTAATTTTTTCTCTCAGGAAGTGTTGAGTGTTGGATATTCTGGTCACTCTTCTACAATATCAGCCACAGTTGCCGGGTCCATCAGAAGAGGCACGTTTAGAGCCGAACAAACATCTGAACATGAGGAGCATCATATGTTTCATATGTGTTTTTCTATGTCTGAGAACCGCAGCTTCAGGTAAGCGGACCATTTATACGTTCGAAGGCCAACACACAGCAAATGTGCTGGTCTTTACTTGTGTGCTACTATAATTAATGAAAACTTTAAACTCTAGATCATTTAGGAAGCATTTGACTTCTTTCAGTACATTCAGGAGCAACTGCAGTGCCTGTAATAATGCGTATGCTATTGTTGGTACAAATGTAATGTATTTAGGTGGTGTTTAATAATATTTTGAGGCAAGTTTCTGAAGTTTTTCTGACAGTGAGAGGTATTTTAATTCAGTTATGAAGATGATATGTCACGCTGTCTATAATTTAACGTGTCTGTTGTAAAGGCTCGGTATGAATGATGTATTTAAAGCCTTTGATGCATTAAGACTGTTATTCAAGCGCCACACCTGTTTTGTTTTGGTCACTGATGTCCTGATCTCTGGAAATAAACAGGGGATGCTGTTAGTGAGAAGACATGAACCTTTAGAAACGCAATCATCTGATTTCTCCTGCGTGTTTGAATGCTATTTTTGCTTCTGTTTCCAGTGTGTGTATATATATATATATATATACACACACACACACACATACACCAGTGATTTGCTTTGCTTGTACTTTCACTTTGCATTATACTGGAAATATTAACTCCGCTCAGCAGTTTCGCATGCTTTTCTCACTCCTGAGAGGGTTAGTCGCTTTGTCCGTCATCAAAGAGGAAGACAGTGGCCCTTTAGTGTTTTTTAGGTGCAGGGCAGAGCCTGAGATTGCTTTTGCGTTCGTCAGCGGCTGCAATCCGCAAAAAAGCAGCGGATCTGACATCCTCAGGAAGAGGAACATGCAGGAGCCGTTATGTAACTACCTGATATTCCCGCCGCAGCACGATCGTTACTGCACCGCACGGACAGCACGAGAGAGAGAGAGTTAGAGACATACGGTTCCTCAGTGAATAAGCACAATGATGGTAACAGGAAAAAAAAAATTCCCCATGTTAAATATGGCGTGTAGCGTTTAAATGAGGCACTTCCGCCCGCTGAAGGACCGCCGGCTGGTCTGGGTGGCAGTGAGACCCAGCGACGCGACCTCATGGAGACCGATTTCTATCTCACTCTCCCAATTAACAATCAGTTTTTTTCCTCTTCTGACTGAACGGTTTTTTTCTTATTCTTGTTTTTTTGGAGTTCTGGTAATCCTATTTTTGGCTGAGATTTGCTGGTTATATTGCATGAATTTGCGTTGCTGTGCATCGAATGATCAGATGACATCAATGGAAAAGACAATTAAAGCAAACGTAAAAATACACTACCGCTTAAAAAGCAGTAAAACCGCTTAAAAAACGGTAAACTGTTTTCTAAGTAAACATACAGTAAAATGTAATCAAAGCTGAATAAGAGGCATCATTACTCTAGTCTTCAGTTACACATGATCCTTCAGAAATCATTCTAATGTGCTAATTTGCATGTTTTGCACATTTCATTATTTTTCAGGGAAAAAATGAAACTGCGAATTCGTCATTTAGACTTGTTTGTTTAATTAGCATGTTTTTATACAAACTAGCACGTGGAAGCACGTGGAAGCCATTGGAAAGCTTCTGCTGTAGTATGATTTCCCTTGATGTGAAGTGTGAACAAGAAGATCTTATTAAGACGAGACAAAACATCAAAGAAGCACTCGCACAATCCTCAAATTAAGCCTTACACGCATGTCTTCAAGTATTCCCTATGAAACTGGAATGAGCTCTGAACGTCTGCTGTGCTGCTCTTCCTCAGATATCCGTCCTGATTTTCTCGTCTAAGACTTTAAACTCTACAGAATGATCTGTTATTGACTCCTCAGATCTGAAGAGTGTAAATTCTACGCCATTAACATTAATAAACAGAATTAGTGTATGATAAATGTTTCCCAAACTCTCCCTGTTGTACACTGGTCGGACTGGATGAGCTGCTCAAACAAACACACTTTTTGGGGAATCAGAGACTACTTTTTCTTTAAAAAAAAAACTTTAATGTGTTATTTTTATATCTCAAAATGTATGAGGGAATCAAGAGCAGCTGTATATGATATCAGTAGTGACAAATATCACAAGTTACGGAAACCCTTAGAGACTATTCATTTTTAATTATATCTTTCAACTTTAGGGGTTTGATACAATCCCTGACAGAATCTGTTTGCATATCTGTGGGAAAGTTTCAGATTTACATGGAAAAAAATTGTTATAGGGAGACACTACTGATAGGACAATAACAACAACAACAATAATAATACTAATTATAATAATAATAGTAATAAAATTTTTAAAAACATAAAATGATAAATGTTACTTTGAAAGATAATCTTAATGTTAACTGAAATAAAATTTTAAAGTTGAAATACTGAAATTACTACTGTAGAACTAAAACGGAATTAAATATAAATTGAAGCAATTATATAGTTAGAATATAGAGGAATTATGATGAAAGCAGATGGCAAAAATACTAAAACTTTGCATAACATTAAAATGCCTTTATAGTGGATTTTTTATGATTTTGAAAGTCTCCTTTAATGTTATTAAATATTATAAAACATTTTGTGAAAGCCATGCATTTAATTTTTCAAGATGCACAGAAGAATAGAAAGTTCTGCAAAACAGTGTTTATTCGAAAAAATAAATCTTTTGTAACGTTATAAATTCTGTCGGAACCACTATCATTAAAGATGATTGACTCCTCGGCATGGAGTAAAGGATAAGAGCCCTAAACAGATACAAAAGTTTTGCAGATAGCATTAAAATGTCAAATAATTTAATGTACACATTTTAGACACTAGTCTGATTCAAAACAGAATCAGAAGGCCAGGAGGAGCTAGGGATGGAGGAGGGTGTTGAGCGCTATTGAGGGCTAATAATGTAGGGACCTTCTATATAAATGCTGAGATGGGCGTCATATTCCTATGTTTAGATGTAGAACAGCTGAGAGTCAAGCTTGACTAATGTGACCTGCCAGAACTAACACTACGCTCGGTTGGATTGAGTCCTTGATGAATTAAAGTGTTCATTTTTTTAAAACAACAACAAAAATCTCTGTACATTTCAAATGAAGCTAGTTTTAACATTCATGCTGATTTTATGCTCTTCTAACATAGTAATCGGTCACTCTCCACCTCTTATCACTGCTGTAAGCTTTGAAGTGTTACAAATAAACTCCGGACTAGAACACAGAAGGCACTTTGTGGGTGGTTGTCGCTCCCCTCCCAGTGTCTCTGTGATTGTCTGTGTCTCTGTCTGTCCCGTGTCCCTCAGGACTCGTCCTGTCTCTGGAGCGTCAGGTCTCTCGAGCCGGCCGGCCATAGCCTGGCTCATGAATGGCTCATTAGCGTCAGACAGAGATAAACTACAACTTGCTGAAACCCAGAACCGCCACACTGCCAACGGCCGCTGATAAGAGCTGCGTTATGAGCGCTTATCACAGCCGTCTGACCAACACACTGATCTGGAATCAGCTGCTAGACTTCACCGCAGTGAACGGGCCATGAACCTCCTGCCTTAAAAACAGCTTTCAATCAGAAACTTTATTATAATTCAGTCGTCATCTATTGTCTTCAAGGGAAACACAAATGTAGAAATTGTGAAGAATTTTGGTAGCCATTTGTATCAAGGTGATATTTGTTAACTATATTTAATGCATTAGAGAAAAGTTATTAGCAATGAACAATACATTGTTACTGTGCTTAACCTTTGTTGACATTAGATAAAAATATAGCTAATTAAATAACATTAATATATACAACTTTTCATTTTAATGTTTTAGTACATGTTGGAATCAGTTTTAATTAAGACTGATTAATGCTTTAGAACAAAATGGAAGCTCATTGTAAAGTGTTACCGTACCTTTGAAAGTTGCCAATAAAAATCACCTCGAATATAGTTTGTGCATGCGCTAAGTTGCACTGTATGATTCTATGTGTAAGAGACAGATATGAAAAAAAAAATGAAAATGATGATTCCCTTAAAGAGGTAGTTCACCCAAAAATCATTTGCTCTCCCTAATGTCAATCTGCATGGATTTCTTTTTTCTGCTGAATGCCAAAGAAACATTATGTCTGCTCTGTGTCTCTCCGCTGATGAACCACTAAATGGCAGATGGACCATTTTGTCAATAGCCTGACTGGTTCTCTTTTCAGAACCGTTCCATTCTGAGCCGTCCATCGATTCAATTCGAATGCGTCCAGTCGTTCCTGTGGTAATGCTGATGTTTACATACGATACGAGGTGTAAATAACACATCGTTATGTAGGATGATCGGAAAGTTTCTTTAGATTTTATTACTTATTTGTGTCTACGTTGCTCAAAATAGAGCACTTAGCAAGCTTCGGAGGAACTAGCAGCCGAGCAACAGATAAATGAAAGATCCTGAGTGCAAGGGCGCTCTGCAGCACGGTTTAGGACAGTTGTATAATCGTACCGAGAATTACAGGCAAAGAGCAGTTTGCAATGGTACCGCGCCGTTCCAGGCTAGCGTGGAAACACGACTGGAACCGTACCTGGCGGTTCTTAGAACCATTCGGCTCGGTAATGAAAAAAGCGGCTAATGTCTTTCCTACTTTCCCGGACCTTGACAGCGTCATACTAGGCAGTCAGCAGGACAGCCAAATCCCTTTCTATGTAAACATACAGTAAAATGGATTTTGCTCACTTGATCAAGGCTGAATATTCGGCATCATTACTCTAGTCTTCAGTGACACACGTTCCTTCAGAAATCATTCTAATGTGCACGTTTTTAAACGCCGCACATTAAATTGTGTTTCAAGGTTAATGCAACTCACGGTCGTAATTAATGAAAGAATTTTAATTTTGCGGTGGAGTAACCCTTTAAGTATTCATGTAACTGTTTTTCACAAGGGAATGGCTCTCAACATCTCAACAGACTAAGTAACAAGTTGTTATCAAGAGACGAGTTAAATTGTTTCTGATATCGTGGTGCTTCACTTATTAAACTTTGTCTTACAGAAGGGCCGAAACCCGCACTCAAAACATCAGTTATCGTACTCTGCATTTTTCACATCCGCTGCTAATTATCTTATCATTTACTGCCAAGATGGCTGGCAGTGATGCTAACGGTGCAGTGACGCGACCAATAAGCCTGTCCATGAATCTGAGTCAGGTCAGAGTCATTAGCACTTCTGCAGGAGCGCTGGAGGGAGATGTCTGCTCTCTGCTGATGCTTCGGGAAGCATATGTTGTGTGAAGCTACATCAGATTTGAGTGATTAGAAGCCCCTCCTGTGCACTGAGACCCGGTCTCTTCCATCTGCTTAGAGGAACCAGCTAACAGCCTCCGCTAAATGAGTCTTTCCTCCCCGAGTCGCCACGCTAATTACGGCAGAGAAGATAGATTGGCTCTCTGTGAGGTGCATCAGAAATATCTCATTATTTGCTTATTTATGCGCGTGCCGTTCGCATGGCGTTAGCGTGGAATACAGCCGCTAGAAACCTCGTGATGAATGCGTTTCGTGTTGTTCGCGTGCTTCGCTGGTTCATTTGATATCTTTTTTTGCAGAGAACCTGAATAAGAGAAAGCATGAAAGTAGCTTTCGGGAAAGAAAATCGCAAGCAAATGCAGTAAAATCTGCAAGCAATTGCAAGTATTTAAATAGCGTTTAGACAGGGCTGAGGCAGCTTTTATTTTTCAAGAGAGGAAGAAAGCACGTGCCATGCTGCTATTGTGCTGCAGCCGCACCGAGAAAATATGACTAACTACTGTAGAAAAGAAACGGCTCGCTTGTCTGTGTCAAGAAAAAAACTTTCTTGACACAGATTTGCCTGGAAGTTTAAAACACTTTGAAGGTTCGTTTGAAGTCGGAAGGTCTGTCTTTGAATACTTGAGCGGGCTGAAAAGAGACTTGAAGTCTGAAGGTTGTTTAGGGCCTGTGTAGATTAAGCACTTGGACAGTTTGAAGACAGGTTTTAGGTTTGAGGTGGCAATCTGAAGGAAAATCCTCAACAGAAAGCAATAGTGAGGAGAAGCAGTTTGTCAAAAAACAACAACGACAACAAAACGTTAGGTTCTGTATTTATGTCATGTTGACCATGTTGAGATCTCTTGGGATCCTTCTGGAAGGACCAAGCAACTTAAATTAAGGATGCTTTATAAAACTTTTTTTTTTCATGGTAACACACACAGGCCTGTGCGCATGCACACACACACACACACGGACATGAACACTCAATTAGGAATAAATATAAACATAGTGTAAATGTAATAAAGTATTAAAACTATTAAACAGTTAAATCACTAAAATGATTTTAATTTAATGAATATTAATGACCATATTATGTTAATGTATAACAAATGTAATCCAGATTTATATTTGATTTACTGATCATATGTAAACGTGTATTTTCATTGCAATAAAATGCTGTTATTTTTTTAGCACCCGATTGTCACGGTGTGGTTGTAGAGAAGCACTCGACGAGTACATACTCTGAATAGTTCTAATCATACACAAAGGAACAAATAATACTACTGCAGGCAGGCAGGCACGAAACAAAAACCACACAAAATAAAGATAAGATCCGACAGACTGAAACAAACAGGAATTAAATACACAAAGTAAATTACTACATTAACAAGACACAGCTGAACACAATGAGACAATTAACTGAAAGGTAGGTCACACCGAACACATGGAGCGCGAAAACAACAACACAGAGTCCAAAGACGTGACATCAATAAGACACCAGACTAATACAGTAACGGTATTATATTTGTATATTTATTTACTGCTTGTACTAAATGCGTACGCTTTATTTATCTTATTTCTACCCAAAATGTACAATACAAAAAAGATACGAAAAGTAACCTTTAAGTCTCTGCATCATTTGAAATGCTTAAATACTGTGTGCACTCAATATTTTAGAAAGTAGTAGACTATCTGCTAACAGTCTTCTAATACGTTAATGACTCCTAGTCGACATGCAGTTACAGTTTTGGTAGAATGTGTGGACTAGTGAAATAAAGTAACTGTTTTGGGGATTGATGAGTAGCTTTCATTTAATTCATCACCACATGGTTGGTTATGACTCTTCTAGTTTGAGGTCGGCATGTTCACAATCTGCCCCACACTCAGTTTGTTGCTCTCGGAGAGTGCTTTTTATTAACAAAAATCACACAAAATAAAGTCACTGTCACAATCTGCCCCAACTGGTGCCCTCGTTGTGCTTCTGGGATTGTTTGTTGCTCTGTTTATTTCCCTGACGCTGTGCGGGGTCCCCGCACGCAGCGCTTGTCTAGCGGCGGGGCGAGAGACAGCCTCCCGACGGTCGGCTCCCAGAGGCTTAAACAGACCTATACAAAGACAGGCCGTCTCCACGGGCCCCGGCCACGGCGTCTGGGTGAATCGGCTCCTCGGCGGGCCTCTGACCGTCACGGCGAACCCGTCTGCGATGCTCCGCGCTGCCGATGATAGGCAGGTGAATCTGGGGGGATTAGGGATGTGGCGGGGCGGGCACAGGGGTTAGAGGCCAGGGGACACCGCAGGGCTCTGTGCGCCACTGATAAGAGTTTGTTTGTCTTCCTGTGGATGGTTAGGCCTCAGTCTGCAGCCGAGGAAACGCTGGGACAATAGGTGTGCGGAGCAGCCTGTGACCTCCCTCTCTCCCGCTCTTCCTCTCCCTGTCTCCCCCAACCCTGTCCCCACCTCACCGTTTCTCTTCCGTCCTCGCCTGCAAAACACTTTCATCACCCTCCCACCCGGCCGGCGTCTGACCGCTTCTCCAGCAGGATTACAACTACAACACAGATTACAAATGATGGATTCAAATGAGAAAGGACGCTCTCATTACTCACAAATAATAAACATTATAAATAATTAAGTACTTTTATAGTTTAGTGAAATATTAGCCCAAATGAAATATAAAAATAATAATGTCTCATTTTTGTTTAAGCGCTGAAATAACTAAAACTGAAAATAACTAAAATAAAACAATATATTTATTTTATTTTATTTAGTTGGCGTCAAAGTAAATAGACGTAAATAAAGTCAAATGCAATTTAAAGTAACAAACAAAACAAACAAATAAATAAATAAAAACATAAAAAATGCACAAAGTATTTTATTTTAGACTATTTTTCTTGTTTTGATGACATTTGTTGACATTTAAGTACTAAAATAAATCAAACTACGTAAACTAAAATCAACAACTAGACATTATATAGACAAAAACATTATTTAAGTGAATGAAAATTCTCACTTTAATTTTGTTTTAAGTATTAAAAAAATCTAAAACCTTTTTTAAATAAATACGTACATACACATAAAATAATTTTTGTTTAGTTGAAACTTTAGTACATAAAAGAATTAAAAATAATGTGTGAAAGAAACATGAAAAATTAAAGAATCAAAATCAAAATAAAAAAACAACAACATAATTACTAAAACTTTAACTATAAACTATAATTTTAATATTAAATATTTTAAATATAAAATAATAGCATGTTGATAATAAATGACACTAAAATAACAGTGTTCAACATAATCAGTTCCTGTCAAATGGCCTGAAATAGTGTAGACTGACTTTCTGTTTCTGAATGAAATGTTTAACCCTTTAAGACCTATGGGCAAAACAGATCATTTAACATGCAGTATTTAGTTTATTTGACTGTCAAATGCAGGGTGTCATTTTTTCCAGAAAACAAAAATGGATTTCAAAAAAACACAGTTTTGACCATTGATGTTGTGATGAGACAAAAAACAAAACAAAACAGGAATACATTTTCAGTTTTTTTTTTTTCAACTATGATATATATATATATATATATATATATATATATATATTCTATATACTTTATACTATATATATATATATGCAGTCTATGCATTCTGAAGACTTTTACTTTACACACACTCACACATTTGCACACGCATACACCCAAAAATAAGTTCCCTAAAAATTTACGAGCTCTGTTTGAATATATAAGCTGCGAACTGCTTGAATCTGCTGAGGAAACCAATCAGGAGTGTGAAATACTCTTGCCACGGATCTATTTTTGTGCCGGAAATATCAGTGAAGCTGTTTTCCACAAAATCCGTAGCATGTTTTCTGTTTCACCGTAACCTTAACCGAACTCAAGCCGCCGTCACACATAACAGCGCGGCTTTGTTCGCGCCGCTGCAGCTCCTCAGACGTTCCTCCCAGTCTTTATTATATTCTTGACAGGAAACAGACGAGTTTACTGGTAAAGGAGTTATTCAGAAGACGGAAACTGGCCGCAGGTTAAAGAGGATTCTGGCGCCTTTGACCTTTGATGGGACTCAGAGCCGGACATGAGCTTTTCCAGGATGCCAGTTCATCACTCTTTCTTAAAAACATCAGCTTTATCTGAGATGTTTCTGCAGTGACTCAATGCTTTCGTACGACGTCTGTTGTTCTTATGACCTTTAAAAACAAGAAATAGTTATGTGAGGAAAAGTGGTCACAAAGACTCGAGCAAGATCAGCAAGATCAAGTCATCGATTTTGTTGCTCTGTGATTTGAAGGTGAAGCGTGTCATTTATTTGCCATGAGGGGAGTATAGGGAATTTTAAAGTAGTGTTCTCGAATTTTCCCAACTTCTCAAATGCAAGTCTCATAGAAGTACATTTGAAATCTGCCATCAAGTCAGTGAATTACTAATAGCAAGGCCTCTCGATTTTTTTTAAACCAATAGCTCCTTTCATCACCCCAGACGTCTGAGACCTGCCAGTCAGAGAAGTTGGCGTTACCGTAATTTTAGATTATCGTATGTTTAGTAAATCTAGCGATCAATGCAAAAATGATTACCAATAGCAAAGATAAACCTTTAATTGAATTAAACTGTAATACTTTCGTTTTTTGGTACTTGCTAAAAACCGTTAGCTGTACTTTCACCTGTACTATAATTTTTTTAAATAATGGGCACAGAAACCAATTGTGGTCCATCGTGTTATCTAGCTTTATTTAGCAAACAGATATTTCCTTCTGTTATTTTCACACTTAATTATGTATAATAATTTTTACTGTTTGTTATACTGCTCTATGGTATTTCATTATATATTTTCCTGTAATAATGCAAGGAAAAGGAACCACGTCTAATAAATAAATATATACAAGCTATAATTATACATGTTGCTGTAATACCACTTTATTGGAGAATTTTAATGAGCACAAGTAGACCTACAGGAGTGGAGTTTTGGGCCTGATATCATCTATCCATCATTTTCTATATTTAGCCTTCCTCTAGTCTAGACGATCAGTTGTGAATAAAAGTTCAGTTAAACTTAACAATTCTGACAGAAATTAATAAAATTAATTAAATGCTACTACTGCTACTACTACTACAATTCACTATATCAAAATGACATATTTTATTAATATTATATACAAAGTAATTATGCTTTATTTTGATTACATTGTACAGATTGAATAAACTGCACAAAGTTTAGGAATTCATTTCATTAGACCCCCTTTTTAATGATTGCATCAAACTAGCTTTGGCAAGAAAATTGCGATTCAGTTATGTTTATTATAATATGTTTACATACTTTTTCTAAAAAACTGTGATAAATATTGATGATACATAAAGCTTACCACGCTATTATTTTTGTCTACATGGCCCCCAGAACTGGCATTGTATCTTGAGGCCAGCAATTTCCCATCTTCACCTGACTTGAAATAAGCGATTGTATGTTCTCAGCGTGATAGTGCTCTTCGCTGATGTCTGGACAAGGCTTCTGACAGATGCTTTGATCGATTTGAAGCGTTCTTCCAAAAATTGAAAACGTGAAGCCTTCATTGGTGTCTGGTGACCTTCTCGCCGCTTGTAATGCTGGAAATGAAACTCATCTGTTGGTGCCTTACTGTTGTGTGTGTGTGTGTGTGTTTTCCAGTGTGAGAGATTCCTCTGTGAGCCGCTCTCATGTTCGCCCCGTCGAATGAGACACATGCTAGTGTTTGTTGCTTCAGATGAAAGCCCGAGGGTCAAAATGTAAAATGAAGCCTCTTTCTCGCTCATACAAGGGCAGAGAAAATAACAAACGAGCTGCCGTGAAAGCACTGTGATGGATGGCGGGGCATTATTTGTGTCTTGGCTCGGAGTAATAGGCCCAATTGGATGTCCTCAGACTTAAACATTTGGTTGCATGGGAAAGAACCATAGATGAAACGAGATAAAGCTGAGGCTTATAGCTCATTTAACACGGAAGCGCTTAGTGAAAGCTTTGGCATTTCCAGGTCATCTCTGCGGGTCAGCGTTTACGTCCCATGAGTCTGACTGATGTATGCAAGGCTGCTGGGAGAAATAATTCATCTGTTGCTCATCATTATGAACGCCAGCCCTGGCAGGCTTTCTGACATCCCATCAGAACAATATAACAAAAAAAAAATTGCTTTATGGCCTAAATTAAAGGGACAGTTCACCCAAAAATGTAGTTCTGTCATCATTTACGTGATGCGTTTTGAACTTGTGTGAGTTTCTTTCCTGTGGTGAGCAACGCTGAGATGGTTAACAATATTCTTCTGGAACATGAAGGAAAGAAGGAAACTCACGCAGGTTTGGAATTACACGAGGGTGAGTAAATTATGGGCAGACTTTGTAAAATGCTGTGCTTTATTTGAAGTAGGTTTGGATGTTTTAGCTGGAAATCAAGACAGAGACGCTCATTAAGAACAAGCAGAGTATTTCCAGCGTTTCTCCATTCAAACTGTGCTTACATCCTCGATAAGCCTTGACTTGCTAAGACAAAGCCTGGACTGCCGTCACCATCAGCTTGACGTCTAAACATGGCATTTCCTGTTGTCCTTACAGTTGTTGTAGCTTCCTGTATTTCCTCCCGCTCTGTCTGTCCTTTGTGAAGGAGCTGAAAGTGTCTGCAGTGTTTTGTTTACCTGGAGAGCTAGAAACAGATGTACTTTACGTTTTGGGTTGGTTAGATAAAAAAAAAAGTCTCTTCGGCTAACCAATGCTGCATTTAAAAATACAGTAAAGCTGTGAAGTATTATTAAAATAGATCTTTCTATGTGAATGGATGCATTTGATTGCTTTGATCTAAGCTGAATTTTCAGAATCATGGCTTGAGTCTCCAGTGTCCTTGATTCAGTTCTGCTGCTCAGGAAGTGACACCTGACCCGTGTCTTCCAGAGGAATGACATGCTTTATTCTGGAGATGATTTATGAGCTGCTGGCAGGATACTATTATTCTCCAGCGCTGCAGATGAAGAATGCAAATGATTTCAATAACTTAGTGGCTTTATTCTTTATTTTCTAGATTCCAGTCCGTTCTGTGAGCTGAATGATGTTCCCGGACACAGCAACGAGTGGATCGTCCTGGAGGAAATGTCTCTAGGATGCTGGACGAACTTCATCAGTCAGGACGGGAAAGAAGTCCACATCCTCAAGCTGCTGAAAGTAAGCGTGAGCAGTGTTGTGCAGCTACATCAACCTGTGCTTTGATTCTATGATTTTATTTTTTTATGGAAAAACACTGAAATGCTGGGTTAAATACAAAATATGGACAGAACCAGCTACTGGTTCAAAACATCTCAATTGCTTTTTCTGTCTTGAGTGTAGTTATCAACACTTTTTATACAGCAATTTATTAAAAGTTGAACCACAAATATATTTTTTGTAGCATTATGAAATCCATTTAATTAAAACAAATATTTTTCCATATATTTTCCATATTTATATAGTTTTGCTTCTTCAATGGTTAAATTGTAGTAATTTCTATTTTTACCATGTCTAATTAATTTAATAATCAAAATTATAGGTCTACAAATTGACAAAAATAAATTTTTAAGTGTGCTATGATTTCATAATTTTATGCCATTATGAAATCCATTTAATAAAAAAAATCTAATTGTCTTTTTCCATATATTTTCCATATTTATCTAGATTCAGTTCTGTCTTTTCAGTGGTATTGTATTTTAACTATTTAACTACTCTATATTTATTAGAAATTTAACTATTTAATAGTTAATTATTTTGTACAGTAATAGGAGCTTATGAAAAGCTTTATATTTTTAAGTCTCATTACAAACATTGCGATCAAATGACCGAATAAAGCATTGACAATTCAAATCATCTTTTAAAATGTTTTAAAAGAAAATTAAACACTTTTAATTTTTGGTAAACAAAACAGAATGCAGCTTAACGATAAGATCTATTGGGTAACATTGGGATATTTTTTAATTATTGTTTATAAAGTATTTATTTAATATTAGCACAATAATAAGACAATAATAAGTCTTTTGTAGAATAATAAAATTTTTCTGACAAAGGTTTGCTGTTGTGAAGGTCTTGTCTTACCAAGATGGTCTTGTCGGTGATCGAGAAGCTTTGCTGAAACACCAAAAGACTGTAAAGTCATAGTTTAATCACAGTTTGCTCAAGTCCACAATGAGCACAATGAGTACCAGATGGCACTCTGGGATTTCCCATGTTACAGTCGATCCATCTGATTCGAACAGAAACGAGTCAGCCGGCTGGGGGTCTGTCCGGTTTCTCCATGCGTGGTTGAGAAAGACCAACACAGACCGTTAGCTATGACACAACACTCCGATCCAGCCAAACCAGAGCGAGTTTGTGCGTCAGTTTTTTTGACTTGTTTACTCTTTAAAGGCGCTCGTGTCGATTAGATGATTAATTATGAACATCTGGCAGCTTGAGAGTAAATGCTTCACGGCGTGAGGACGCTGAGAGCGATGTTAGGACGATTACACTGGAGACGGGGATGTTTCTTCATCTGTGCTGGATGAGTGTCTGAATCGCAGGCCGAGAGAGCTGTGGAAATGTCCCGTCCTTTCACTTCAGCGGGGGAATTCGACATGTTGAGTTTTTACATGTTTTGCAAGAGAAAGACAAACATCTCTTCTGTTCTGATCCGAGAAGCAGCTGTAGACTCATTTGGGTCCATTATGTTTCCTCTTGAGGAATTTTGCAGAAAGCTGGTTCAGAGTGGAGAGAGAGTGTGTGCCGCTTTTGTGTTTTCAGCGATAAAAGCAGGTCGTTTTGTGAAAGAAAATGCTTGGTTCAAACATGCTGCGTTACAAACCAGCTGATAATGGATCTGCAAACCAGCAAAAGCTAAGACAGGGTTACGAGATAAAGTAGGCCAGACTCTGTGAAAAAGAAAGGCAAGTACTTAAGTGTGCTTGTCAAAAAATTTGGATTTCTGAAGGATCATGTGACACCGAAGACTAAAGAGTTGATGCTGTTAAAATAAATACAGAAATAAATAATATAATAATGACTTTTTTTTAAATGCAGTCATTACAGAACAGCTATTTTTAATTTAAATAAATTAAATTAATTATATATATATATATATATATATATATATATATATATATATATATATATATATATATATATATATATACTGAAAACCCTTGGTGAACAGAAGCAAGTTTTAAAAATAATAAAATGAAATAAAATAAAAAAAATCTACATTTAAGAATCATAATTTTCAATTTTTTAGCAACTGGTATGTTGGTATAGAAACCATTTTACGCAGAAAATTAAACAAACAAACAGAGAAACAAAGCATAACAAAGTAACACAATGACAAACATATTTTGTTAGTTTTAGTTTTAAAACACACTCCATTATATTCTTTCTTTTATGTACAAATTAAATAAAGTCCTCTTTGGAATTTTGTCAATATAAGTTTAAAGTACATTTAAAATAATTGTTATTTATTTAATAGTTTTATTTAAAGAAATCTGCTTCTTTTGAGATCTTTTTACAGGCAGATGCGTTTCATCAAAACAGTTTAATGTCCAAAATATGTCACTGACATAATCATAATCAGGTTATAGGCCAAGTGTAATTTACTTTCGCTAATGTTCTTTCAGTTTCTTAGTAAAGTGTGACAGAATTGTCATTTTAGCTTCCCATTAACTATCCCTTTAAAGCACACACACAAACAGAAGCAGGGGGTGGAGTTAAGCAGGTTGAGCTGCAGTGGGCGGGGCTTTAGGCTTCATTGATGTCACTGTCTGGCAGCGCTCCGGTCAAGCTGGCCGAGAGCCGAGTCTGGGATCCTGGAGCCGACCCGGGTCGAGAGCAGAGGCGAAGAATAACGGGAAGCTGTTATGCATCAGCAAAGCCCTGAAAAAAGTGCTCTTGAGAAAAAAAATGAGCAAAAGGAAAACAATTGTATCTTGAAAGTACAGGAACAAAAATAGCAGGGGCGAGTGATCAGGCACCGCGGTGAACATTGTTTGACCCAAACGGAGTGAGGTGGACAGCGATGGATTATGGGAGGTCTGCGTTTCTGTAAACACCATTGAGGATTGCAGCAAATTATTAACATGACTGGATTGTTTCCTTAAGCACGCAGTTTCCATATTAAATATAGAAGGCGCGTCAGCGGATGCCAACACGAGACGCGGAAATCAAAATAAAGCCGTTTGCAGTGAAAACGCACCTCACAACACATATTCACAATCATGATTCATATGTGAGTCACCGAGCAACACTTAGCCGTTGCTATAAATATACCTCACACCATTCAAAGGTTTTACTGAATGGCGTTGTTTTGTTGTTGTTGTTCAGCGACAATAACAAAATATTTCCCTTTAAAATAAATGCTGGTCTTTTGAACATGCTAAAAATAAAATGTATCAATTTCCACAAAGTGTTTTCAAAATGTTTTAATAAGTAATAATGTTGAAAATTCTGCAATAAATTGCATTTTAACACATATTCACATAAGGAATTTATAAATTTTTTTTCTTATACATTTTTTCTTAATTTTATTTTCAATTGTAATAATATTTCTCAATTTCTACAGTTTTTTACTGTATTTTTGAGCATGCAAGAAACACGTTTATTTATTGTATTTAATATACATTTATACTGAAAACACTAAAAATAAAGATAAGCAAAATATAAGTATCTGATGTAAATATAGTAAATGCAGTGTCAACTTGATAGTAAAAGAGTACTTTTAGATAGTCCACTTTTACTAACTATAAGTAACTTTCTAACTACGTGTTAACTGCATGTCATCTAATTCTCATTAGTTTGCAACTACATGTCTACTAACTCTCAGAGTAGACTGTTAGGGTAGGTTTAGGGTTAGTAGAATAAGCTGATATATACTTGCAAAGTTAGGGTCATGGTCTTCATCTTCATACCCATCAAGGAAGTTATTAAGCAGACAGCCTACAAATACTCTAATGTTAGTAGAATGTACAAAGTGGACTGTTAAAATAAAGAATAACATAATTAATGCTGTTATTATTAATAATAATAATGATGAAACTTTTGTAAATTCAGTTAATTTATTTTTTTTTAAAGACCACCTAGCGTCATCCAGCGCCGCCCGTCTATGAGATAAGTTGAGCTGTTAAGAGTGATGGATATCATAATTGGTAATCATACAGGCATTTACCCAAACAAAGTGTGATTCTCACTCCTCCTCTGAAGGCCTACAGACGCTCACAGACACCGGTCTCTGATCAGCAGAGGGAACGAAAGGCTCTTCCAACAGCTATTCTTTTGTATCTGCTTCTTTGTGCTCGTGGACGTCTGACAACTCGCCTCCAGTGAGACTAATTAACGTTTGTCAATCTCACGCTCACCGATGATGTTTCTCAGACACGCTCCACACGCAGTAGGCAAAACCTGGCTGGGAAGAACCGGGATCTTCTGGGAGCGTTTGCTTAACTGCTTGCTTTATTCTGAAGAGACTTTAAAACACACACATTTGTGATATTTAACACATTTCACAAACGTGTCAATTCTTGAATAATTTGTTTCGTTTTTGGGTTAATACACCGTACATTTCTGCTTAAAAAGGGCGGCAATTTTTTGCCAGAGTAGAACGGTACACCGGCAATGGTTTTAAAGATCAAGCGTACATTTTTATGAAAACCTATATATATATATTACGATATATTACAGCCTACTGAATCAATAATCATGTAATGATAACATTTAAAAAACACAGATTGTAGTTAGAGAGATATAAAGCATGATGAACATTAAACAACACAAAGACAACGAAAGTAAACTATTTTATTATTAACGAAGTAAACTAATATATATTTTATTATAATAAAGTTTATCGACAGAGCCTTTATGACTGCTTAGAATACTATGAAATATGTCGCGTGCCTTATTCTGCGTAAAAAGCCACATCGTCTTACAGAAGGAAATATTTTATACACTCGGCTGACATTATAGAGTTTCTAGTAAAAACATGTTGAAATTTGGTATTTTCATGTCAAAGTGTCATAGTGACGAAAAAGTAACTTTTTATATAAAGTAATCCATTACTTTGTTACTTTTGCGTTATCTGTTCTGGGCTTGCTTATGTTCGTTTTAATAAAAAAAAAGTTTTAGTGCATTACTTATTCGAAAAAGCAACTTAAATATATTTTGTCATGAATTTAGAAGTATTTTACTAGTTACTTGGAAAAAGTTTTCTGATTATGTAACTTGCTGTACTTATAATATGTTAACCCCAGCAACCCTATGAGTTCATGCGCGCGCACACACACACACACACACACACACAGTTTTTGTCCTTTATTAGCTGCACGCCGTCACTTCTCTAACGGCCTGCTGACGATGGCCACCGTATTTGACGGTGTGTGTCGAGTCGGGCACAGCGGAGAGCGTGTGTGGAACATAAAACACCACTGGACTGACCGCCGAGAGCCTTGATTAGCTCAGCGGTTGGACGGCATGGTGCCGATCTCTTTCTGAACCGCTGCGATCAGCGGGGGACAAATCCTTGTGGTAACCCTGCAGGCAAACGTAGCACGCTGGCGAATGATCGATTGAATAAAAGCCATGAAGAAACAATGTGTGCCTCTGCTCCTCTCTGGCTGGCTGCTTCAAGCAGAGCACTGAGATGTTGAAAGTCCAGATGACAGGAGGGTCAACACCTCATGGTCTGAAAGCTTCGCTTTTAACTGCACGTCTGTCTTAATTATGCTTTGAAACAGGTGAGGCCTCTCTGAAGCGATAGAGGATCATGAGCCCCCTATCAGCAGTTCTTTGTCTTTTAGGATTAGTTTTGTTGGTCTCTATTTTCACTTGAGGTACTACAGAGTTCCTTTTTTTTATTCGCTAGCAAAAATTATAGCATGTCACTAAGCGTTTTCTCATAAAAGAGTTAAAAATTTCTAGCAAAACATTTGTATTCAATCACATTGTCAACTGCTTCGCATACCTGCCAGCCAATCAGAATCAAGTATTCAAAAAGACCATGAAATAAGTATTTTTAATGCATTTTTTAATGCATATTTTAAAGCGTTAGCATTGCATTACTTAATATTTATTGCATATACATAGTAGTGTTTACATAATATGTGTATACTATGTTTATTTATTATGAGTATATGAATGCGCACACATATAATATTTTGAAAATATTTACATGTATAAACATTTATGTACGATTTTATATTATATGTAAATATTTGTGTGTATAAACAAACATTTCTATAAACATTTTTCATGCATGTTTGTATTTATATATATATATATATATATATATATACACAGAACATGTTTATATATTATCTAAACAAAAACATTTATTTATACTTACATTTTGATTTTAATTTATAACAGCATTCAGACAGTTGTTTTTAACGTTTTTTAATGCATTAATTCAACCCATTAAATGCTTGACAAACACACATAAAACATTCCGACATTTAACTCAATAAAGTAAGGAAATAAAAAATAATTGCCGTAGTAACAGTGGTGTATTAATTGCCCGTGCACCATTAAATTCGATGTGTAACAGACATTTCCAAATCAATATCCAGGTTGCTTATTGATTGTGGTCCCTGTATGTGTTCTGAATGAAATACTAGCATACTTCTTTATCCATGCAAACATTTTTACCTTTTAATGGTAGTATGTTGCATCAGAGTAACACGACCTCATTATGTCTCATCGTTTTATTCAGACAGAGGCGTCCAGTTATCATCTGACAAATAAGCAAGTTCTTTGGGATTGATAACGCATATTTTTTGTAAAGATATCAGTATGAGTCGCATGCTGACCCAGCCGAGGTTTGATTGCGGGTCATTTTTGTCGACCTTCGCTTCTACTCAGGTTAGTGGCCTGTTGGAAGTGATTTTGTGCATTGCATCACATTTCGCCGCAGGGTTTAGCTGTAATTAGCCCATCTTTTCCCGTGCTCGTGAATCTCCTGAGCTTGACACTCCCATCATGCTCCGCTGCAAGGATGGTTCTCAGCACTCAGGGATTTTAGTTTGCGCTACACATGACAAGTTGCACCGCGGTTCAGTGCGGGTCTCATCAATCCTCTTCTGTACGGTCTCATGTGGTCATCGTGTCCAGCTTGCTGTTGGGAAACTCCAGCTGAAACGTGTGTCAGATTTATGAAGTGTGAGTGTGTGTGTGCTGCTGGTGTCTCACAAGGTTTCTCCGTCTCTGTCACCGAGGACAACGGGTCTTGCTGAGGTCTTGTTACTCTCAGTTTCAGACAAGCTGAAGTCCTGGGCATGTTTTTTTTTTTACTTTTCAGCTTTTCCTGTGTAGAAACTAAGTGCGCTTTGTAATGAGTGTGCACTTGTAGTTTACTCAAAATAGAAAAAAATCCTATTTAAAAACTGTACTTTTATATAATATTCAATTATTAAAATAAAAGGCATTTTTAAAAAGTGCACTGTTATGCTATCAAAATAAATTTTACTTAAAATATTACTAGAACATAATACATTTAAATTTAATTTAAATACGCTTATTTTGAGGTGTTGACAAACATACTAGAGCACATATAAAGCATTTAATTATTATTTAAATTGTTATTCAATATCAAAATGAATGTATTTCAAATGTACCCAATTACAAATATATTTAAATCGTACATGATAAACAGGTTTCTGTAAAAATTACATTAATGTAATTTTTTTAAATTAAATTCATCAGTATCATTCTTCAAAGAAAGACAATAGAATTAATTATAAGTCCTGCTTAATTAAATTACTATTTTAAATAAATTAAAGCTCTTATAAATGTTACTTTCAGATAACACTTTATTTTAAGGTTTCCTTGTTACATGTTCTTACTATTATAATAAACATAAAATTATGCATAATTACATGCAAGCAGTCAAACCTTAGTCCTAACCCTAACCTTATAGTAAACACATGTGGTTAATTAATATTACCCAGTACTTAAATGTATAATAACATTGTAACAAGGACACAAAATAAAGCGTAACCCACTTAACGTGCAATTAAGTGTCTGAAAGTATTGCATTCAGTTTGTACTTAAAATATTCTTTAAAAGTTTATGATGTGTTTAATAAGCACTCTTTTAAAAAGTGTGCTATTTTATGGATGATTCAGCCGTTTTTTTCCCCAACAGAGGCTTTTCTTGCGTTGCCCCCTCAAACAGGTCAGATTTATGAAGCGTGTATTATTGATGTTTCATACACAGTTTCTCCATCTCTGTCAGGAGACTGGAGCTCTTTAACACTGCCGTAGGTCTCATGGTGAGGACTCTCAGTTGCTCTCGGTTTTGGAGCAGTTCTGGGCAAATTCACAGCATTCTGCATTTGGAAGAAGACTTGGACTTGTTCCTTTATATTTGAAAAGCTCCTTGGTGTTGTGCACAGATGGTGTTTATTACTACATATTCTCTTAACACGCTGATGCTAATCTACTAATGACGGTAAAGTAGGTGGTCCAAAGCAACAAGGTCATTACGAGCGTTGCTGTAAATGACTTTTAGAAATGTCTGGCTTGTCTTAACGTTGATGTTTTCGATGAACTCACCTCCTCCAGGGTGTAGTTAGTAGTTTTCATTTACTAAGCCTTCGATCCAGCTCTTCTCCGGTCTAGCGATGGGGAAGCACACAGGTGGGAATGTTGACATTGTGTGAGATTACGACTGGATTTGCTCTTAGTACGAGCTGGTCCGGGTTTGGCCCGGCCCTCTGATTCGCTCCAGATGGAAGCTCTTTCTCTAGATTCACACAGCAGTTGCTCCGAATTCCCGGGACGCGGATTTCAACATCCGAGTGTTGCTCAATTCAAAATATAGAATTTGCATTAATATGATCTGATTGATTAAGCGGTTTGCTGTTAGTCTTGCTGGACAGCGTGTATATGTAGCGTGCGCACGCATTAAAGGCACAGTTCACCAAAAACCCTCCGCCTCAGGCCATTCAAGATGTAGATGAGATTGTTTCTTCAACAGATTTGGAGAAATAGCATTCTGTCATCCTCTGCCGTGAAAATGGAAGCTACAAACAACCGATAAAAACAATTAACACAGTTAATTCATTATCACAATTAATCCACACCGCTCCAGTCCATTATTGAACAAATTGTAACGGGAATCCAAAAGCTGCATGTCTTTGAAAAAACCAAACCATGAAGAAGCGTTTTTAGCTTTAAATCTATAGTAACGCATTCCTTCGGTGAAACGGTCATCTGGTTTGAATCATGAGATAAATATTAACAGATTAAGCTCCAACACAAGCCAAAACAGTCCAAAACTGCTCTAAACTAATTTATGTGTGTGGGTTTTTTTACTGGAGGAAGTATTATTATGGTTAATGGGATGGTATTTTAGCAGCAGTTTAAGGTTATGAGTGTGGGTTGTGTGGGAAGTTTTCTCAGCTGTTTGGACTAAATGGACGAATTAATCTACATCTAGCACATTTTGATTTTTGGGCGGACTATTCATTTGAAGAGTGAAAAGTTCACGAGAACAGTCGACGGAACAGACACCAAACACACGTTACTCTGTTTATTCCTCCATGAAACATTCATGGCTTTCCCTCCTCTGACGATCTTGTCGATGTACTTGTTAAAGGAGAGCGTGATGGGGATTTCTGCAGAAACTTTCTCTGAAACCTCGCTGAAGCGCCGGCAGCAGTCGATGTGCTGCGAGATCTTTGCGTTCTCACTGGGTCACTTGCGCTGGGATTCACTTCAGCTCGTCTTTGCTTTGCCAGCTTTACTTCAGCTTAAAGTTGCATTAATCACTTACAAAAAGCATCTAGACATAGTTGGATGCCTTAAACGGTCACATTTGTTGAATATGCATAATGTTTGGATGAGATAGACGCATCCTGATTTGATTGGGGTAGGCTGAGTCAACGCATTTTCCTGTTTGTCGTACTCTGCAGGAGCGTTATGACTGTTATGACTGTAAACCTTTTCTTGCAAGAAAATAAATATTGAAAAGTTGTCTCATGCCTTCATAGAAATGGAAAATTGCCACAACACTGAAAAATGAAATGATATCACGTCATTACACTGTAATTCTACTTCATTAAATTCTATTGTAATTGAGAATTTCTATCCTGTTAGCCAATTTAAAAATGACTCTTAATCCAGTTCTAAATGATGCACCAGCTACAGGGTGGAAAATGATAAAAACATGTCATTGTGACATATTTAGCATTTTAAAAAATCTATGCACGTTAATTCATTTCTTATAAAAACATTGTTTATGCATTTATGAATTAATACCATGCAGTATATTTTTTGTCAGTAGTGTGAATTATTGTCATCAGGTGATTGTCATCTCTAATTGTTCTACTGAAGCATTTTTAGTTTGATGCGATGAACAGTTTTTGCACAGCATAATGAATAAGAATTTATATATATATATATATATATATATATATATATATATATATATATATATATATATATATATATAAAAAAACTGCTTAATTTTATTCAGATACACCAAATATAAATCGTCAGTGGAAATCCTGATATTTAAATGAACAAAAATAAGATGATATTCTAATGCTTCTAATTCTAATTTGTGACAGAAAAGTTTTAATCATGTTGATCATTTGCAGGCCTTATAAATTAATTTAATAAATACGATACAGTAGCTAAGGTTAAATTATTAATGTGCATCTCAACTTGCAGCTTTATTTTCAAGTACAATTCTCATCATAAAAAAACTTTGCCTCAAACTCCTATTTTGTTTCTTATTAGTTCTTATTAGTAAAATAACCTCACTCGTATAAATGCATACCGTTAAAGTGTGTAATTTGTGCACAACCTTAGTTCAGTTGTAAATTGTGTAACCGCAGTAAAGTGAGGTAAAACGCTGCAGGACCAGCAGCTGGACTTCCACACCACACTCCAGCGCGTCTGTATGTCTGCAAAACAACAGTGGCATTGCCAGACCAGCACAAATGTTTAGGGTGCGTGATTTCTGCGCTTCCTAATCACAGGAAAAGTGCCTGTGGGAATTTCTGCCTCCTGGATCAGATTGTGTCTCATTTACTCCAGCTATAAGCTGCTGTATTCCAGCAGATCTCACACTCACTGCTATGCGCATTCTCTACGTCTTCCTTATTTACACACCCGATCCTGATCATCAGCTTGTTAAGAAAGAGCTGCTTGAACTCAACCGGATTAAAAAAAAACAAAAAAACCCCCTGAAAACTGTGAAATGTGCAGTGCTGTGGATCACTGCATTGAGATGTTGAATTGTGCTTTGTTTGAATGATGCTCTTTTCTATTAACAATCACCCGGTGCACTCAAAATCAGTGTGGTATACAGCGCTTTCTGAAGTGTTTGTCCACGCAGAAGTGTGATGCAAACTGCTCAAGTGGATGCTAACCAGCCATGTAAATGTAATTCAGCAAGCTCATTGGTCGCATATGCAACATGAACCAATCAGCTTTTGCCAAGTCGCTTAACGCTAATAATATCAACAACAGTTCCGTTCAAGGGTTACCTCCACCTCAAAATTAAAAATTTGTCCCCATATTGTTCCAAACCCATAAAAGATTTGTTTGATTTTGGAAAAGATATTTAAGATATTTTGTAAGAAAACCGAGAGGCTTGTGATTGTCCCATTGACTGCCAAACAATTTTCAGAAAAGTATATAAGACATCGTCAGAATATTTCATCTGCCATCAGTATGATTCGACCATAACCTTAACCGAGAATACCTTTTGTATTTAATACATTACGGTGATGTATCATTAAATAAAGTCATTCTTTTTGCTTACAAAAAGTATTCTCAAAGCTTCATAACGTTATCGTTAACGATGGCACATGGAGTATTCAGATATCTTTCATATTTTTCTGCACCCTGACAGTGGTAATTGTTTGGCAGCCAATGAGACAGAAGCCTCCCAGTTTTCATTAAAAATGGTAAATTGTGTTTTAAAGACGAAAAGGTTTGAAACCACATGGTTGTAAGTGATAAATTTTCATTTCGGGATGAAGTAACCAAGTGCTGTTTAACGACATAAAGCCTTTTTCGAAATTGGCAATAAAATGTTTTGTCAGAAAGAACATTTTTCGTACCAAATGGGATCAAACACTAAATTCTTGTATTTTCACAGGGACAGCAGTCAGTATCAGAACTCAACTTAACAGCGGCAAACCCATCAGTGGTGATCATCACCTCTAGCAGCGCACAAACCATCTTGCTTCACGACAGTCCCGCAGTGAACATCTACGTAAGTACCGATGCATTCAGCGTTTTCGTTTGTAAATCCCGCCAGCTTTTGCTAAAAATAACACACGTTGCACATGCAAAGGACTCATCCAGATCTACATTTGTTGACGAGCTGCCAGCAAAAAGAAGCTTGCATCCACATCTTTATATTTAACAGTGGAACAAATGGTGTGTCGCGTGGGAGCCGTTGGCAGGTGTCTGACAATAAAAGCAGCTACAGCTGCACACTTTCAGCTCTGTTTTGAGAGGCAATTAACCTTGTTTGTTTAGCCCATGACCCCATGAGAATTTGCAAACAGACTTAACTAGTGTCGAATATGGATGTGCCAGAGCTCTCGAAACAAAACAGCCCAGTATGACACAAGCGGCGCTGCTCCACGATTTGTTTTCTTCAATTTGTTCTTTCCACCGCTGAACCTTGTTAACCTTTATTAGATTGCTGTGGAACAATACGCATTGGAATTGCAGTACAAACCGAAAGGGAGCGAACGTCTATTTCCGTGCAAGAAGGGGAAAATCAGCTCCGCCCCAGTTGTGACTGAATCCAGACTATGAGATATTAAAAATGCAGTGTGTTATGAAGGGGGAATCTGATGGCCTTGGGGAGACATGCGATGTCTTGAGTCTGGAGAAACAGCATGTGTTTTTCTTAAGCGCTCTTATCAGTAGACGCGGTCAGGTCAGGCAGAGAAACCCTCCCGACCGCTTCCAACACCAGCCTGAATCCATCACAACCTGTTCGCTCAGCGTTTGAAACAACAGACAGAGAACAAAGTCTGCTTTTCAGAGTAGGCTGTACTATGTACATGCATAGAATATCAACGCTGCTTTTCAATGTTTAATTAAAGGGATAGTTCACCCAAAAATGTACATTTTATCATTAATTACCCTCATGTTGTTCAAAATCTGTCAGATCTTTGTTCACAAATTAATATTAGGGGTACGTTTATGCACATATCCCTTTAAGCGCCTATTGCTGGCAGCTCGTCAAAAAATGTAGCCCAAACATGAAATTACTTCAAAACAAAGGAAAATATTTTCAAAAAAGTTAACCGGGCTGTTTCGGGTCACCACTGACTTCCATAGTAGTAGGTAACCCAAAACAGCCTGGTTACAAACTTTTTTCGAATATCGTCCTTTGTGTTCGGCAGAACTACTTAAGGGTGGTTAAATGATGACAGAATTTTTTTTTTGGGGTATACTATTCCTTTAAATGAAAAGTTACCTACCCAGAATTTTTTCGTCATAAAACTGTAAGGTGGAAACTGTAATTCTTACTTTTTACTCCATGTATTATGTTGGAGTTATACAGTTTTGACTATGTACTTGAATTTGCTCACTGATGAATGGTAATTTCGGACCTTGGTGTTGCATCCAGAGCACTGCAGAATTAAACATTATTCCCTCTTCTTCCGGCATATGCATTAAAATATTTATCCCAGGCCTGATTTATTCTGATGTCCGTTTGCGGTGTAATCTGCAGCATGAGAGAAGCTCTTTTGAAGGAGACATTTATTGCTGTGTTATGTTATTTCTCTGCATTCGACATAAAACTTTGCTTAAGGGGCAAAGAACAATGCAAATAAAAAAATCATAATCGTCTTGTTTCTTATTTTTTTTCTGTTGATTTGTGGGTGAAGTGGGACCTCATGGTCTTTTGTGGAGATTCATCACCACATCAGATCACTGGAGTCATCTCTTGATTTTGGTTGCTTGCAGTCAAGCTGCTTCCTGTGGTTTTGATGCCTCACATCACTCCAATCCAAAACAAATGACCGTCAGTCTACAGACGCCTTGTATGTACTTCATTGTGCTTCAGATGAGCTTGTGTCTGCATGCCTTCCTGTCTCTGTATTTCCATCCAGGACACATGAAAAAGTCCAGTCACCCAGAGGTCTTGCTTCAGTCCACTTACTCCCTCTCGCTTCATCATTAACATAGACGATCGTTAACAGTATGTTGCAAATTGTATATACTTCATAGTGTATACTTCATCAAATTTGCTTATATTGACTATTTCACAATGGCTTGCAATCATCCAATCAGAATTTTGAATTGCTTTTTGAATCACATTTTGCTTCACATAGTCGCATAGTATCATGACTGTAAACATGATGCATACTGAGAACCTTCATTTCTGAAATAAATCGACCAGGTAGCTTGTATATTTCTGTCCTGTTTACAGTAATAAGTCAGAAAGAAGGCAAACACTGCAGGTTTTATTCATCAAAAAGACCTATTTAGTTTGCTATATAAAGCTTGAATCTACATTAAAATAACTGATGATGTACAATCACTCATAGCCTGGTATAATATTTTGATCAGTGCTCAGACTTATCTGCACACTTTGAAGGTGACCTTTGTCTTTGCATGGAAGGTTCATCATTATTATATTAAGTGACGATTTGAAAAACTGTGAGCAACGGTAAAGGCACGACTGTCCTAGAATCTGTGTCTGAATAATATAGAGCTCTGGCTATAAATCATGCTTAATAGTTACAGCAAGGTTGTTGCCTTTGCGTCATACATATGTGTTTGTTCATATTCTGATTTCCATATCAGCTATTCTCATTCCATTGTTTTGTTGTACTGTGCATTTATTATGCTGTGCCTATGATGCACACACACAGCACTCAAAAGTTTTAAATATTTAAGATGGTTTATGATTTTGAAAGAAGTATTTTCTGCTCACCAGAACTGTATTTATTTGATCAAAAAACAGTAAAAACTGTTTTAACAGTACAAAAATATATATTTTTATAATTGAATTGATCTGTGAAAATATAATAATGTAATTTATTGCTTTGATCAAAGCAGAATTCAGCATCATTATAGTCCTTAGTCTACATAATCCTGTAGGAATCATTGTAATTATGCTGATTAAGAGACATTTCTAATTGCTAACTATATTGAAAGCAGTTTACAAATATTTTTGTGGAAACCATTCTACTTTTTTTTCAGGATATGTAACATTATAAATGTCTTTACTGCCATATGTCGTTTTGATTAATTCGATGCAACCTTGATAATAAAAGTCATTTCTTTAAAAAAAATTTAATAAATAAACAAAGTAAAACCCATAATATTTGAATGGCAGTTACACAACTGTCTTCAACATTGATATTTTTCAGAAATGTTTCTTGAGTAGCAAATCGGCATTTGACTATTACTTTACATTCCATTATATTCATGGAAAATAAGTAAATCAATGCAGCCTTGATGAGCAGAAAAGCATTCTTTGATATATTTTGAAAAGCTTTCACCTAAGGGGGGTTTGTAGAATTTTTTTACACTTCACTGTACTAAACAGTAGATGAACTCTAGGAGAATGCTGTCAAAAGTCATACACTGCCATCTAGGATCTCTGGCAGAAACTGCCTTCAAAGACTGTAAATAAAAGGCTTTTAACAGCAGTACAGATATTGCTAGGAAAGGTTTGACATCAGGGAATTTTTTTAGTATTTGCATGGAGTCTTTGTTTTCTGTGTTGCCTGCAAACAGAACTGTCTTTCTAGTTCCAGGCCTGCATGTGGAGACTGAAGTGAATTCTCCTGACGTGCTTTTATATTATATCTTATTTTAAAATCAAACTCATTTACATCCATCTTACAGGTGACAAACGGGACCTCAATACACTTAATCCTGTCAAATAGCGGAAGTCCAAAAACACACGTCGCCCCGTTCGCAGACAGCGATTCCGAAGTTCTGGAATGGGCAGCAAAGACGTTTGGTGGAGTGACGTCCTTCACCACAGCACGAGATCCCGCGATCATCACTTTCACCGGGATAACAGGTAAGCCTTTTTCTACAGATCTGTGTACTAGTGTTAAATCTTACTGTTGTTCACAGCATTGAAAATGTAGCTGAGAGATAATATCATAATATTTTTTGGAGTTTCCCAAAATGGCATATCCGGTTAGCATTAACCTGTCCATGTGCTTATTTTTTGATTGCTGTCAGTTAAAAAAAATGTACTCCACCCCAAAATGATTACGTTAAGCAGAAAAGTACATCAAAAAGTCTGGATCTCCGTGTTCCCAAAGATGGCTACGGGCCTTAGTTCATACTCTGCATCGATGCAGTCGCCTCAGAAGATGCGTGCATTATCAGTGATCTGGTCATTTGTGAATCACTGATATCTTTCAGGTGCTCAGCGACCATCAACGTGTGACCTGCAGCCGGAAGCACAAGCAGATAAACAGTTCATTGATCTGAAGCTGACACTTCCATCTGATGAGCTGAAATCATGCCACACAGAGCTTTCTAAAGAACAACTGCACGTGATCAATATTCCTGATGACATCAAAATACGGTAAATGGCACCTTGCAACTTCACAGTAGAAATGAGATGTTGCTGGAGGACATATATAGATACATGCATGCCAAAATCTGCAGATTCATTTATTTTTGTATCACCCACGCTTGGTTCAAAATGCATCTTCTACTGTGACTGGGACAGTGGTGCCCCTTTTTCTGGCCTCTCTACACATTATCTGAAGTTGAGGTTTCAGTTGTTGTTTTTTAAAAGATTGTTTAGTTGTATATCTCTGTTTATATATCTCTGTTTCCACAACATCTCTTCTGTCAGAAGTTTAAGTTTGAAATGCAATTATACCATTTTTAAAAACTCTGCTCATGCATTAACATTACATTAATGTGTTTTTTTGTCTTTTCAGGAATGTATCTGTGCATTTACCACACAACTCTAAAGTGGTCCTTAGAGGTCCAGCAGGCACTGTGTGGAACATCGCCAATGATATTCAGTTACTGGTAAGAATGACACATGGAAGCTTATTTCCATCACAGAATACAATTATAAAATGTACTTTTTATTAGTTTTTTTCCCCCTTTCTTGTTATTGTAATCTATATAGTGTATTCTTTATAGAAAATCCATTGTATCCATTGCATAAGTATTCATACCCTTATCTGGGACAGTTGGAATTTAGCTCAGGTGCATACATTTTGCTTGTAGATGTTACTACACTTAGGGTGAAGTGAACCTGTAGCAAATTTACTTGAATGGGTATGATTGGGGAAAGGCACACACAGCTGACAATGCATATCAGAGCCAAAAACAACACATTAAGGTGAAACAGGCTGAAGAACTGAAACAGGTTTGCACCAAGCCACACATCTGTGGAAGAGTTAAAAAAATCTGCTTCACTGAAGGGTCACAGAAGCATGTAGTCTCTGTTACCCTTAATGGAAGAAGTTGAAACAACCAGGTCTCTTCCTTAATCTAACCCCTGGGCAAACTGAGCAACTGATGGAGAAGGGCTTTGGTTAGAGGGGTGACCAAGAACCTGATGGTCACTCTAGTCAAGCTTCATGATCATATATGGAGATGAAAAAATCTACAGAAGGACAAACATCAATGTAACACTTCATCAATTTCGTTTTTTTGGCAGTGTGGTAAGATTAAATCCTTTCCTCATTTAAGATACATGAAAGCACATTTGGATTTCGCAAAAAAGCACCTTAAGGACCCTCAGGCTCTGAGACACAAGATTCTCTGGTCTGATGAACCTCGATTCTAAGCATCATGTTTGAAGGAAACCAGTTCTGCTCATCACCTGCAGAGTACCATCTCAAAAGTAAAGTGTGCTGTTGTCAGCCTCATGTTCAGAGTAGAAGGTATGCTCAGTGCAGCAAAATATAGAGATAGTTTTAATGAAAACCCAGTCCAGAGCATTCAGAAACTCAGACTGGACAGAAGGTTCACCTTCCAACAGGACAATCACCCTAAACACACAGCAAGAGTGGCTTATAGACAACTCTGTGAATGTCCTTAAGTGGCCCAAGGCACGGCCTGGGATTGAACCCAATCAAATATTTCTGGAGAAACCTGAACGTGCATCTACCCCCATCCAACCTGACAAAACTTGAGAGGTGAAGAGGAGAGAAGAAGAATAATGACAAATTGTTGATGAGCAAAGCTTGTCGCATCAAACAAAACAACTTGAGACTGTGAATATACTTAAGTTAAATATTTGTTAATAATGTACTTATTTTTTTTTTTTATTTGTAATAAATTTACATAGATTTTAGAAACCTGTTTTTTGCTCTACAGTTATGGTATAAGGCGTGTAGATCGATGTAGAAAAAAAAAGTAATTTAAAGCAATTTAACATAAAGCAGCAACATACAATTGGGAAAAAATTAAGGGGTATGAATACTTTCGCAAGGTACTGTAGAGGATGCAATTCTGACTTCTACTTCTCACAATTCTAGAAACAATATTTCATAATATCTAGACAATATTGTAGACATTTCACAATATCTAGAAAAAAGTTAGAATTGAGAGTTAATGGCTTTTTTTTCGTAAATAAGTATTAAATAAGCATTTTCCATCAAAAAGAAATGCTTTTGCTAGTACCTAACAAGTTAAATTTGCATTTTGAATGATTAGGTATTTACCTTTCTCTCTTACAGTCGAACAATCATATATCCTTCAAAGGGTTCAGTTTGCCTCCGAAGAAAAATATCTCAGATGACCCTAGAGAAATCAGGCAGAAGGCATTGTCATACTACAACAGCACTTCCGTCACAAGTTACTCTGAGATCCGCCTGAACGTGTCACACATCCAGCTGTGGATCAGGGACAGCACAAGCCCCTCAGGTAATGTACTGTGGATCTTCTTTCTTTCTCATTAACCTGGACATTATATTTGGTCAGGAACCGGACTTCATTGTGTAGTTCTAGGCTGATTTTTTGACAAACTTTTTTTTATAAAAGGAAATCAAAACAGACACAAGCAAGATGATTGTTTTCAAAAAGAGCAGAGCTATGAAATGGATGTCACCTGGGAAGGAAGATCTTAATTTTGAGTCTTTTCTCAGGAGAAAGGCAAAGGCAAAGTAACTAAAGTAAAAGCCTCAATTTTGCTCTGTTTAATCTAATTTCTGTCTGAGAGAAACAGCTAAAATATTGCTTATATTTGAGGTTCTTCTCTCACGCAGATTCTCTGCTCTTCCAGCAAAACCAGCGCTTGAGTTTCCTCATGGGATGCTCTTAGGGTCAATCTGTTGAAATCTTATTAACATACATGAAAACATATGCTCACTGATTTGCCACTGTCGTTTATAAGACCCTGCAGACACAATCGTGCCGCTGAAGTGTTCCTGATGTGCACTCATTCCAAAAAAATGAGTTCATGTCACTCGTAGCCTCAAGCTGCCGAGACAACGCTTTTCAATTATGGAAAGGTGTTGCAATTCCGTTACGAGAGTTGTAAGCCTTTATTAAATGTATTATTGAGACTGTTTCTGGTGTCCTGTTTCTTCATCTGTAGTATCAGCAGAAGTGAAGCACACTACACCAGCACCCAGTACTTCTACACTTCAGATGCAGCTGTTCTCATCCCCAGACTACAGGTTGCCTCTGGATCCCAGCAGCAAAGTTCAGAGTGACAAGAGAGTCTATGCAGAGGTATGTGATTCTCATATAGTATATAGTCTACATTTATTGTTATTATTCTGTGGAGATTTCTGCATGACCCATATTTGCAGCTTTCAGCAACCGGCATGTATAAACAAACTATTATTAATATTAACAACAATAATTGTTATTACTTTTTTTACTATTAAAATAACTGTTAAATAATTGTTTTTGTTATTATTGTAATTACTACTATTACTATCATTTGGTATATACAGTACAATATTAATAGAGTAATAGTAATATACAGTATTTAAAATATTTGACAGTGCAACAATAACATATTTTTATTTTTTGTTTACATTTTTAATTTAGTTTCAAAAAATGATTTTAACAATACTGCTAATTTTACAGAATATACATGGTTGTGTTCATTTCATCTATATTGCTTTTATTTTGGTGGAAAACAGCTAAACAGCTAAAGACAGTTCAGTCAATTTTTATTTCATGCCAACCCTTTTCGCAAGACTGTAAAATGAGAAAAGAAAGAGTTCACGCTATTGTGAGAGTGTTTCTATTGCAGCATCTATGGGAAGGATGGTAAATTTGGCATTATTTGCCCTCCTGACTGCCTTTAGCAGTCATGGAAACACTATCACAGAGTTTTTCTTTTGCTACGTTAACAAATGTGAATGCTAACCAAGGCCTAGTCCTGGCCTAGCTTAAGCCAGGACTAGGCATTGGTTTAATCAAGATATTTAAGCAGCCTTTTATAAAAAATACCTTGAAATGTTACAGAACACTTATGGCCCTGACATGTTTTATAATATACCAGAGCAAGAAATTTTCAGTTGAGACAGCTCAAACATGCATTTACGTCTGGGATTAGCCTTAAGCCTTTTTCTGTGAAACCTGGTGTAGGTACTTTATATCAGCTTTGTGTGAACAAAAGTAACCAAAAAATTCACATCAGTCAATGACTAAATGGCCACAAAATGGCAAAAAATTACCTGAAACATATTAATTAATTAATTAATTGGAAGTGTATTTATAATCATATTAACTCCAAATAGTCTAAAAACATCTATCAACCAATGACTCAAATATTCCCCAAATATTGCTCAAATAAACACCATAGAAAATGACTGAGGTTCTAATATACCTATGTACAAATGAAAACACCTCATTTTGTTAAAACATTTATTCTTTCTCTATACCAGATCTCAACTGAGAGTTATGGAGAGATTTCCTTAAGCATTAAGATCAGCAGCTGTAAGGTTCGCTCCATGCAAGTGGTGATGCAAATGCCGTTCAAAGAGGAGGGGGCCTGTTACATTAAGGACTGTCCTAAGAGACTCAGCTTCTCCTTTGAGATGCTTCAGGACCTGCCGTCCAGCTCGTGGGAACTCGAATGTGCAGTTCAACTTTGTCATGGTAAAATGGTTAGTGGAGTTCTGTTTTTCAGACAAAGACGATTTTTGTAAAGCCTGTATTACACAAGTATCTCTTGTTGATTCCTTTTTTTTTTTTTTTTAGTTTTGTACAAACGAAATGCACGTCAAGAGGAGCTTGCAGGTCAAGCCATATATTCCAAACGCAAGTGAGTATGAGCTAATTTCATCTCAGTGCTGCAGGAAACACAATTCTAAAAGTCATTTGAAAGTGCTCGGTCTGGTTGACATTGGCAATAACTGCAGAACAAAGTGACTGATGGCCGATACAATTATGACATAGTAAGTACAATACTAGTGGTTGCCAGAAATGTGTTATTTTTTTCAATTATTGGCATACGATTTTTTTTTTGTTTGGCTAATAAGTGGTAAACTTACATTTTGACATGTTTGTCTGTTTATAGCCTATCAATTACTTATTTTTGATTTAGTAAAAATGTAACTTTCACTGCACTATGATACTTACTATCTTTAAATCAAATACTGTAATAACATACATATCATCTTTTTATCAACATCTGCAAAAAAAATCCATATCACTAAATGGCCACATAGTGGCAGAAAATGAGCTGATCAAAATTTTTTGTAATCATCACTCATAGTCTAAAAGCAACTATCAGACAATAACTATAATATCAAAATGCTCAAGGCATTGCTTATTATAGCAGTAAACCATTCAAAAGGTAAAACATCCTTAACACACCTTCATTAAGCTGGTATGGGTTTCCCCCGGGTGCTCTGTGTAAAATGGCAATGACAAATTCACAAACGTGGATGAAATTGCCAGAAACATTTAACTCCATGGGTCATCAGTGTGCGTCAGCTGCTACAAATTGATATCTCGGATATTCAGGAAACTTGATATACCCTTAACCTTGAACCCTGTGATGCTGGATAACCTTGGTCCCAATTTGGAAACACGCAGGAAATAAATCCTCCCGTTTGAAACACCATTCAGCGGTGTTCATTTCAGAACACAACAATGGGATGGCACTATATTGTCCCAGATTCAAACAACTCCCAATTCGCCTCAGCAAAATTTGTGCTATTCTGGTGGCGCTGGAGCCGGTGGGGCCCCCCCACCTCTGCTGACGTCATCAGTCGTCATGTAGATGAGGTCAGGATATGAGGACGAGGACGACGGGAAGGGGGTGTTTATAGGAAAGCCTGCTCGCTGACCTTGTGGCCGCAATCAGAAATAATGAGCCAGTGGGGGATTTATTGTGTCCGAGGTCTGGTATGCTCGGCCTTTCCGAACACAGGGGCCTGGGTCTCCATTGTCAGCCGCACACAAAGAAGGGAAGATGTTGTTCTTCAAAAGGGAAGACGGTCCCCGGGAAGATGAGTCAAGAACAAACTCTTGCATTCCTCACCGTCGGCCCCGGCAAAGGCCTGCTGCACTCCGCACAAACGCTGACACAGGGTCACGCTTCTGCAGGACGCTACGTGCTTCGATCAGTCTCCATCCATGTTGTTTTTTCCTTCACTGTTGTCCATTTGGGACAATAGACAAGGCTTCTGCAGTTTGGTGTGATTCTTGATGTTTTCTTGGAGGTGTTTTTCCTGCAGTCCACACGGTCAGTTTGAAAACAGATCGTAGGATCTGTTAGGATTCGCCTGTGTTTTGGAGGATACGGGCCCTTGGGCTGTCCTTCCTGTTTGAGGGGCCCGAAGTTCATCCCCCCCTGACCACCTGCTTGGCTGTTTCCTGCCTCTGTTTGCTCAGCTCAGTCTATCTGACCAAACACACAAATAAAAGCTGATATTTGGTGGAAGCTCTTGTAGAAGAAAGCAAATAAAAATGGACATAAAAAAAGACCCTTCCCATGGCACCAAACCAATGTTCCTCAAGCCTCTTGGGAACCATTATTTGAGCAGCTGAGGTGTTTTTGGTAAACACGCATGTCTTTGCAAAGGTGCCTGGCCTTTAGCAAACACCTCGCTATCAAAGCGTGCAATTACACAAGACACGCACAACTTGAGCAAAAACAAGCAGCTGCTATTGACCTTCCTGCTTCCCGTCATTGTCACAGAGAGGAAGATGAGAGCGTGTGTAGAGCGGCGTATATGGACATCGGGACATGGAGGTCACATGGTGGAGATGTAAACAGAGAGGATACAGAGTGGATGCCACAGGAGACAAATGATGAACCTTTGACCCACTCGCAGACACATTTGGCTCACTGATGCACTCGAGGACCGCTGCTGTGTCTGTGTTTGCTCCACTTTTGACACGAGCAACCTGAGCTTTGTGTTAAATAACCTTTGAGAAGTTATGCTGTTGATTTCTTCCAGTTTTGGAGAGTAGTGATGCTGCTAGCTCAGTTACATTTGTCAGCAGCGTGACAGTATATGCAGTTCCCTAAAAGAGAAACTTTGTACTTCATTTTGAGCATTGCCACAGTGACAAGGTGTTGAAACCCTAAAGTATTGTTTTTTTTTCCCACCAACACACTATATTAGCTTCACAACCAAATGAACAAGGCAAATGCTCAAAGTGAAGAAAAAAGGTAAAATGGTTCATTTGGACAGTCCCTGGGACATTTCATATATTCTTTTCTTTTTTGTGGCAAAAAAATTATATAATACTTATTTTACGAATATGTGTATTTGACTTTTTAGTCGTGTAATGTTTTATGATGCGCATTAATCTCTTTCATCACTCTTGCAGAATCTATTTCACTGGTTGAAAGCTAAGAAGAACTAAAAAATTCATCGTAATAAGAACATTTTAATTTTAAGCGTCCCATAAGGGTTTGATTTGTAAATAAATGATCAGAAACAAATGTCTTTTGCTGAGAAACATGTGGATGACTATAATCTTTAGTCTGTGCAGCTCTGATCTGCTAAGAATGTTCCGATCAATTTTGCAATGAAATGTCAAACAAATGCATTAAAATGTTTATTATATATATATATAATATTTTTTTGATTAACTGCCTGTGTTAATGTATTTTTCCAGTCTTTAGATATACCATAAATCAGGGCTGGAGGGCCAATTGCAAAAGCATTTAACTCTAACCTTAAGGAAAAACACACCCAAACAAGAACGAAAGGTGTTGAGAATTGCTTGCAAATGACAGACACCTAGGTGGGCTAAACTGAATTGTACCTACAGTCTGCAGAACACTTGCCAATCAGGACTGGAGTCAAGGAGCGTAATTTCTACTCTATGACTTGCAGCTTGACAAACTACAGATTCGCAATAATTTCCCTGACTTTCTGGGTTACAATCCCAGACGAGCCCCCAATTTCGCACTGCTAGTTATCATTTTTTCAAATGAACCATGGGGAAAATCACTCTACAAAAGGAATATTAACAATTGACTTTCACTGAATGGAAAATTTGCTCTGTTTCAGATCGCTGTTTTGAGTTCGGGCTCTCAGCTGTTCTAGGAATCGCGTTCGGGGGATTTCTGATCGGAGTTCTCCTCACTGGTGCTTTATGGTTCATTAAGATACGAACAGGTGAGTAACAGGCATTTGGAATGAGTCATGTTTAGCGGAGCTTTTGACTTATTTAAATACTCAAGCGTAAGAAGATGTATTTGGTAGAGTTTTCTCTGCTTCTTTAGCTTATGAGGGAAGAGGTGGAGAGAGCAGCTCTAACAAGCCTTGCGATGATTTCCCCCTAGAAATAAGATGAAGCAGTTAAGTAAGGCCGCTGCCGCAGTACCTCCAGACTGATAATCTGTTCTTTCCTTGAAGGGACTTTTCGAAATGTTCTGAATTTAAGTGATCCATTTATGAGTTTGTAATCAACGGTAATGTCTTGATCTCATGGGTGCATGTGTTTCAGGGCATCCTGTGGCTCTGGGAATGAGATCAACGGCAGCCGAGCTCTCAGGTAAACTGAACTATAAACGAGTCAATCTTTTCCTCAGCACACTTCCTCTACTACTTTCCTGTCGCATTTCCGTTTCACGGTTCGATCGCACGCCTCAGTCGATAGTTGCCGTGGAAATCTGTTTTTGTTTATTTCACTCTATATTCCCTGTGTCTTTTGTCCAGTCCTCTCTATATCTGGATGCCCGTGTGGTTTGACCAAACGGCAGCCAGTGCCCACCCACTCGTCTCCCTCAGAGAACAGCAGCGCCAACGCCAGCATTGGCAGCACCCAGAGCACGCCCACCAGCAGCATGGCATAACGCCATCGCCATGCGTCCCTTCGCTCCTAACCCTCTCTCCCTCTCAAAGCCATGTCGCTCGATATGTCCCATCGTCCCGAGCGAGAGAAAAAGAGAGGCAGTAGCAATCCTGAAACGTTCCCTGTACCTCACAATGCTCCATTCGCTTTCCCGGCTACGGGAAGTCAGTGGGGACGAAGAACAAAAAAAGAAAAAGCTTGGCTCCCAGAGACAGGAAAAACAACGCATAACCCCCAGGAACTAACAGGAAATTCGTCGCATTCTTGCACCGGTGCCTCTCTGATGGAGGCGAACTAAGATTTCGCAGACAAACAGCGGTCTGACGCATCAGTTCGCTTTCAGACATGGCTAAATGTAGCTCAAAGAGACGACCGAACAAACGTCAGACCGCCCCATATCCAAACACTCGACTGTGGACTGACCTGATGAAATATTCAAACAAATCAAACTATTGGACATGAACATAAGGAAGCCCTTTTTTAGTTTTAGAGTTCTTACTGAAAAGGCTGTCTAAAATGGGACAGATTGGGAAATGGCTACCTCGAAGTCTCTGTGGATGTAGATTTGTTTAATATTTGTTTAACCATAAGTAAACAGTTGCTGAATCGCATGAAATCTGTCAAAATGTGTCCTATTTAACCCCCAAATCAACAGAAATACAGAAGCATTGTTTTGTTATTTTTTTTTTTTTTTCGCAATTTGACATTATCTAATTTTTATTACTGATGTACAAAAAAGATGACGTTATTAAGAGTTCAAATGCAAAAGCCTCTAAGTGCTGTGTGAAATGTTCTTCTTAAAATGAGCATTTTTATCAGGCTGCTATATTTATGTTCATTTATTTCAGTAATTGCAAAGAAAATGCATTACCATTACAGTAAAATTAGTAAACCTAAGCATAAGAGCCTGATAAAAATTCTTATATTAGATTTTTAGACTGCACTTAGAGGCTTTCGGATATGAAATATTCATATAAATGAATTTATCCTTTGATTATGGGGTGAAATATGACCCAAAATGTTTTCATGAGATGTATTGTTTATATATATATATATTTTTTTAATTGTGTAACTTTGTCTTCATTGAGTGACAAAATATATTTTAATTACTTTAGTAATTAAGTAACTTTAAAGGTGTTTTTTGTGTGTTCTTGACCATAATATGTAGATTCTTTAAGCAGTGAAATCAGAATAAAGCAGATTCATAACTAAATATGTAATTTCCATATATTGGGAACTCAGCTTTTTCCCCTATGATTTAAAATTTTGCAAAGGCAGTAGAACCAAAACCTCTTATGTGATTAGCTTAATTTACAAAAGCATACTATATGTTACACATTTTGTGTGTATTTATGTACACTGAAAAAAATGGGTTGGAATCAATTTATTTTAGCTACATTTAAATAAAAAAAAATTGACTGACTTTCATCTAAATGTGTTTATTTAAAGGTAGCTAAAAAAAAGGGTTTGCAACTACTTACCTTAAATTTATGAAAAAAGTATGTATATTTTCAGTGCATTTGTATAGAAGATTACATTTATTTGTCTTTTTATATGACAAAAGAGCTGGAGATTATATAAAGTGTGTCAAAAACCAAAGGGCTAGTTGAGAAAAATCTGTGGTTGTCAACCCTCATCTTTCCAAGCTTGTATGACTTTCTTTCATTTGTGGATCACAAAAGTAGATGTTTAGCACAATGCTCACGCTGCTCTTTTTCATACAGTGAAAGCAGACAGTAACCCGGAGCTGTCAAGCTTCAAAGAGGACCAAAACACCATAAAAGCATTAATTATGAACACATTCCAAGTCTACTAAAGCCATGTTTTGAGCAACGAGCCAAAATGAAATCCATTTTTTAAGCCAGAGAGGAAGATTTTCAATGTGCAACAGCTTTAATTAAGGTGCATTGCAAAAGTGTATATGAAGTGTACTGCTGTGAACTGTTCCTTTAACATCAGGTGGATGTGAAAAGCAGGAAAATGCCACTTGAGCATTTGTGCAATATCTGTGGTATTTTTTTTTTCATATAATTGTTTGTGTCTATATGTTATTTTTATACTGGATTTGTATATTAACTCAACATTTGTACTGCATGTTCTGTTCTCTCTGCAACATTTCCATTTAAAGCACTTACCGTATGGTCATTATCTGAAGTCATATTTCTTCTGTTCTACCCATTCTGAAGAATCATTTTATTCCAGTTGGACATACTTTAAATTAAATCATGAAAACATTGACTCCTTATGCCTTTACAGTTCAGTTATTGTTTCTCCATTTATTTATTGATGTTTTGGGAATTGCATAACTGCCCAAAGAAGCAGTGGTACAAGCAGGAGTTGTCCCATGCAAAGTCCGTTCCAGTTTCCTTCTGTTGACCCCTATGACCCCTAATATGTATGTTGTTGCCATTAGCAACCATCATTAAAAACATTGCAAATATAGTAGAAATTATATAGATACAAAGCTTGTATCTTGTATTTCTCTACATTGGTTTTTGCATAACTCCGGGTCGTTGACACAAGCTTTGTAGTAATTTCTTTGTAGGAATTAATTTCTTTCGCTGAACTTTTACAGTCTATCTGTGAGCGATTGTACAGGTACGAATGTATCTGTGGCAACTCAGCTATATATATATATATAGTGACTAGTATCGCTCCCTTGCCGGATCTCAGCTGAATGACAAATGAACTGGGAAGAAAAAGAAAAAATCTGCCATCGCTGGTTCCACCGTAATATTATGAAGCTACGAGAATACTTTTTGTGTGGAAAGACAACAAAAAAGCAACTCGACAGTGGCTTTCATGCTTTTCTGCACCTTGAAAGTGGCAATTGTTTTCAACGGGACAGTCACAAGCCTCCAGGTTTTCATCCAAAATATCTTATCGGTTGAAATAGTCAACCGTCCGAGTGCTTTTGTGATACTCGGGTCAACATACTATGAATTGGGACACAATAATACTATTTTCAGATAGCATTTAGGATAGATAGTATGCAAATGTATTAATCAGTCCAAACTATTTTGCACTGTAAAACAAAAATAGCTGTTTCGAAATAACTTGTTACCCTGCATGCTGCCAATTTACCTAATGTTAATTTTAATGGCAACTGTAATATTCTAGTTGACTAAACTAAAAATGTTTAGGCAGCAGGGTAACAAGTTATTTTAAATTTTAATATTTTTTTTTTTTTTTTACAGTGTGTGGGTAAATTATATAATTTTGTATCTTGGGAACCATTATCTATGGCATGGTATTTTGGGATTTTTTTCTGCTTAGCTGCAGGAACAGCTCTCCATTTTCTCAAATCTATTCACACAATTTCAAAACTCACACACACAGCTAACCTCTGGATCCCAATTCAAGATAAATCACACAAGCTGTCTAAAACACTGACTGCATGACTGTTCATTACACACTGGAGGGATTCATTCAAAACAGTGCTACCGAAAGCTTCAGAATAGATTTTCAGAGAAATCGTTTGGGACTTTGTGAAATCACAGCATTGAGTGATAACTACTGTTAATGCTGTTCTGAACCCAGCACGACCTTTAAAATGTCACTCTGACAAACTATGCAAGGAAGAGTCCATCCACAGTAAAACATATTTTCAAAAGCTTAAATTAAATGTACAGGTAAATATCGACATAACGTCTCGTCTCATAACATCATAATATCTCATCGACATTACACATTATGTTTGCTCTCGACAGGCAGCATATAAACACCCTTATACTACTAAATACGAGGAGGTTTTGCTGTGCATAGGGGTTGCGTTCATACACACTCCATTTTCGTTGCTCAACAAAAAAGTAACTGGTGATGCCACAGTGAATAAGGATGTGGCAATCCTCCTGAACCTTTTGACAGGTTGAAACTAGCCTCAACGAAGGTCAGCCATGGCATACAGCTCCAAGATCCTCTACATAAGTAAAAAAAATACAGTATATACAAATACAGTAATGCAGTGGCACTGGAATGAGACTACTATTACAGTACAGTACTATAATATTACAGTACTATACTGATATGCTGCTTAGACACGCAATACTCTACATATTGTAAAAACGTCCACACAGCAAAAATAAACATGTTGAAGAGCATAAAAACAAAAGTCTATTAATAAAATAGTCTAAGATTATGACATGTACACTGGTATTTTTATATACAGAATTTTTCCTTCTTCCATTAAAAAAAAAAAAAAATTCAGTTCTCCTAAAAACACTGTCAAGAGCATGACAAACCAACAGGTAGCAATATATTCTCAATCATAAAGCCATGTTGGCCAATCAGAAACCTGAAAAAGTAAGCAAAGATAAAAGAGCAGGGTTTGATGTCACAAGCCTAAAAATTGAAAATCTTCACCATGGCAAGACTTTTCAAAAACGTTCTGCAAAGAAAAAGCACCGGTTTTAAAAATAACCGTGTTCTCGTGGACAGGGCCTGAAACAAGAACTGAATAACCATTCTCACGTGCCCTTGATCCGTCCATCAGTCCCCTGGTACGAGTGATACCCATCTGCACATACATCTTTCTCGTTCTTACTACTTGGAAAATGACATTTTGAACCTTAAGAACTCTTTTAAGGCTTAGGATGCTTTCTGAATTAGTCATTTCTTAATTTTTTTTTAGAGGTAACACACATTTCTAAGAATTTTCAACATCAAGATTTTTCATGCATATTATATTAACACGATAAATATTTCACAGGCATTGCTGATACGTCTGCCACTTCACTCAGATTGCGTCTTTGATAACATACATTGCACAAATGTTACACAAATCAACGGGCACCGATTTGCCTCTGATTTCTGCCTTTGATGGTGACTTCCACAAAAAAAAGTTCGGTCCAGTGAAAATTGCGGCTAAAATCATGCACTGTTGGAATTAGGTTGGGTTGCACTAGTTGTTCAGCCTCTCTCCGTTGTCCCGAGCGTGATCACGTGATAAACTAGGGTTACACAGATTTCATTTGAGATTGCTTGTCTTTGTCTTCATATTCCTTGTTCTCTCTGTAATCTTGCGTCATTGGCATTGTTAGAACGCATTGTTCCATTCATTGTTTTTTTACTTCTAAAATAACAGTAGCCATTGACTTTTATGAACCATTTTATGAATCGTTATAATTTCAGCTTTTTATTGAAGATGCTGGTCTTCATCTTGAATTTAGTAATCACAGATTACTCAACTAAATCAACAAATAGGTAACAAGTCTGCAAAGCTATATATTCTGAGCAAATGAGGAATAAAGCATTACAGTAGATCGCACTACCAACGGCGATTTAATCTAATGTTCGATTAGCTCATATCCCATCAAACCCTGCAAATGATTCTTATTGTTATGCTTTATTATTACTAAATTATTAACATCCACGTTGCTGACTACGAGTATATTGTGTATTAGCATGTAGATTTAAATTTATGTATAGTCTAATCTCTAATTGTCACACCATTCCATTTTCATATTAAGAAATTCTTTTAACCCAAAGAGTAAACTATGCTCCCTTCGAACTGGTTGTCTTTAAAACACAAATCTTGTGTAATCCCAGGCTATTTGCAATCAGAAGCACAACTGGAATATAATTTCATTTCATTCACGTGTTTCCTATAACCCTTTTCTTAATTACAACCCGCCATTAAAATGTTTTAATGACTTTTTTATGACATTTCATTATTCTAGATGCTGTGAGAAACAGCTATAAATGATCCACCTCCTGCAGGATCCTCACAGGCAATAGACTAGTAGCCTGGACAACAGACATGACGTAATGACGCAGTGCCGTGCTTGAATTTCCCGTGAAAACCTACCCGTAGCACTCAAATTAGAAAACATTATTATAAGCTAATTGTTGTAAATCATGCTAAAGTACAGGGGATAGTCAGGGGATTGTCATGAGGAGAATAAGTGTTTTTAAAAAGAGTTTGCTCTCACTTTCCACATTTCATTATTGTTTACTTCACACATATTACATGATGAAATGCATATTTAGAACATCCCTCTCCTGATACAGTGTCGACAACGCTGCTGTTTTTAACATTTTAAGGCTTCAGGAGGGACACAGACAATGAGTCAAAGAGTTTCGCCACAGAGATGCTTTTGCCGTGAGCGTCTTCGTCACGTGAACACACGTGTTATCTGTAAATAAATAAATGAATCCCGTTTCTCACAGAGATAAAGACGCAACGTTTGTTTCGTGAGTGGACATGGAGAAAAGACAGACAGAGATATCAGACGCACTTGACATCGGATAAAAATAGAGTTTTTCTCTCTCAGAGCCGTCACGTGTTTCTTCATATGCGGACGTCCCAAGGGCTGATTTTATTTAAATAAAATATCTTTTTCACCATCTATCATGAAGGTATGAACAGTTTCATGATGCATCATTTATGTGAAAATAATTGACCCAAGTGCTTCAAAATCAGTTGTTGTATCATGTCTATAGAGCCATCCTAGCCAAAATATATGCTGTACATAGTACAGCTCAATGAAATGTATTATTGAAATTGAAAACAAGAGAGTTTTTGGGTGAGCTATTCCTTTAAGATGTCATAGAAATTGGTTAAATGACCTAGAAATCAATAAACGTGATCATATCTGCCTGTTGGTGATGTGATTAGGGATCTAGTGAGCGAGTTTAAAAAGTTTATTTTCTGAAAGTCCACAAAAGAGTCTTGTAATGAAGAAACGCTGCAGTATGGTCACAGAACCAAGCGCTCCGGCTATAATTCATAAGCAGCTTATTTCCCCTTTCTGTTTAGTTCTGTAATTGAAAGTATTTATTTTTCACATATATATCACCAGAGTGCAGCGAAACAAATAAAACCCATTTTCATCAACACCGTGCTGCGTCTGTGATATTCATAATGCATTATTTCTTATTAATGAACTTCATTTAACATGCAAGAGATGGCGGAGGGAAACGAAATATGATGCTGCAGCAAGTCCAGGTCTTTCTGACTTTGGGAATAAAGCAGCACTTACAGTGTTTAGGGGAGAGAGGGAATATTAATCACAGAGCCCTTATAAATGCACCCTGTTTAATTAGAGATGAAAAGCTGCTGTTGTACTCCTGAGACGTGTGGATGATTTTTTCTGCCCTCCTGTGGTGGATGAATATATGGCTCCGTGGCAGTGTCCACAGCCTCCAAAGCTCTGTAGAATTAGCTCATTTCATTATTGCACTAATCGTTTTCATAATGAATATTGTGGTGGTAACACATGTTTAGTAATAATGGAAATTTTAATTATAATCTTGGAGAATCCTGGAGAACAGAATTATTGACAAAATATACATCAGGTATATATATATATATATATATATATATATATATATATATATATATATATATTTTTATAATTATTGGGAAATTAGGAAATTATATATTTCTCAATTAGGTATCAAAGTTTAATAAAATTTACATGGTTCGTTAATTACAATGTATACTATTTTAAGGCATTATTCTGCAGTTTGTCACTTGATCTGTCAATCATGATCTATTAATTTTATGACTTTATGACATGTCACATACATATGGGACTGTATTCACAAAGCATCTTATGGCTAAAAGCAGCTCCAAACTTGCAAAATTTAGGAGAAAATCTTAAAAACAGTGGGCGTGTCAGTCTTAAACTTTTGCTCTAAGAGTATTTCACAGACACTAAAACTAGCTCCTAAATCTGTGAAGATTAGAAGTAGTGAAAAGGACCAGTTGAGCAAAAAGTAAAAGCTGTTTTTTCATCCAGTTTGGTTTGACAATTACAAACCCCACACACACACACACGCACGAGGAGCCAAAAGACGGTCGGATCCATTTGCAAGCTCTTTATTCAGAATGGTCAGACAGGCAGGAGATCGACAACAATGACAGGGGTGTCAAAGGTAAAGACAGAATCATAACCAGAACCAAGCGAAGGTAGAGCAGGCAGACATAATCAAGGCCGGGGTACACAGGCAAGAGGGTCAACAGACAGGCAGCAAACAAGGGCAAGAACAACACAGAAAGACAGTGGAAATGTAATAATGCTGAGAACTACAAGTGAGGGCAAGGAGAAGACTTTGCAATGACAGAGAATCTGAGCACAACTTAAATACCTGATCTAATGCGGTACACCTGGGCAGGTAATCAGTCTAGCGTAAGGGCATTATGGGAAATGCAGTTCTGAATGTTAGTATTCGGGAGAGGGTTCCCTCCAGTGGCTGTCGGAGAGAGCCACAGAGGCGCAGTTCATGACTATATATATATATATATATATATATATATATATATATATATATATATATATATATATATATATATATATGTGTGTGTGTGTGTGTGTGTATGGGTGTGTTGTTTGGTATATATATTATGTTTATACATTTAAAAATCTTTTTTTTGTATGTAGCAATTAACTTTTTTTTTAACCTTTATTTGAATATGGCAACATAACATTGCTATACAAACCCGTTTCTGCTCTGATCTAAACATTTAAAAGGTTATTGCAACTTTTTATCTCACAATTCTGTCTTTTTCCTTAGATAGAAATTTGCTGTTTTGAGTTATAAGTAAGTCAGAATTTATATAAAGTTGCAATTAATTGGGTGTTATAAAAGTCAGACTTGCAACTTTATATCTCGAAATTCTGACTTTATAACTCACAACTGTGTGATGTAAAGTCACTTTTTTCTCTCAGAACTGTGAGATATAAACTCATATATAAAAGATATAAGTCCAATTTTGAGCGGAAAAAAAAGACTATGTTCTCAGAATTGCAAGTTTATATCTCACAATTCTGATAAAAAAAGTCACAAAAACCTTTTTTATTTTTTATTCAGCGAATAATACATTGCACTCTGCAATATTTATATAAAAAAATCTCTGATAGAGACTCCTCCCATTTCCGATCAGCCAATCACGGTGTGCATAGTTAGTAAGCATGCTGACATCATCCATAGAAACGAGTTCAACTCTGCCCTTACTCTTAGCTTAAGACTTCAGTCTGGTCCTTAATAAAAGTTTGTATCAACAGCTTTGTGAATAGGTTCTAGGAGAAAACTCAAAACCTTTACTCCAATTTAGGAGAACTCTTAGTGGTAAGATAGAATATTTTGTATATATGGGCCCTGTTCTGTAGCTTTTGAAAGATTCCCTTAAACATTCCTGTTTGTTTATAAATCTGCTGCAAGTACAGTGCTTGTTTGTAGAACACTGAAGCATTTTCTTTGGAGTTTAATCGTTTCATCCCATTTGAAAAGGATCGTGCTTTACTTTCAGGAAGTGAAATCACACTTGAAAACTATCAGCAGTGTAAGAAGCTCAAACTCCTAAACATATTCAGATCACAGGTCAACGCGTGACTGATTCTTAAAGGGACAGTTCACCAAAAAAATGATCATTTTGTCAACTTTTACATCATTCCAAAAACAATTTGCCTTGTAGACATGAGATGGAAACAGTGCTTTATTCACAGACGGTTTATGCAATATTCAAATTTTAAACAGTTATATGTACAACTTTGGATATATACATAATATCATTTTTTCAACCAAAACTATTTCACATAAACAATTGTAGGTGAGAAGGAACATGTACCCTTGGACTATTCCTGGGAAAAGGAAACACATGTCACCCGGCTGTCATGTGTATGACATTGAACAGCAAACTAGGTCAAAGCTATAGAGAAGATAATAACCTTCCCTTTAGGGAATGTGTGAGCGTATGTATGTTTTGAGAGTGTGTGTGGGCAGCAGCGTGTGTATTAATTGTGTATTACAGTGCTCTCAGCCTGAAGTGGTGTATAATGATGTTCTTCTATGCATCTGATCAGCCTACAAACAACCTTCACACAGTCTGTTTTCAGCATACAGCCGCAAGCGAATATAAAAACAGATATGCTGTGAAAGTGCTTGTGTCAAAAAGTAAACCTTTATGATTATACTAAATTCTAATGCTTGGATCCCACAGTAAAACATGCTGTATGGCAAAAGAAAAAGATCCAAAAATGCATTTTTTGTGTACGATGGGTCGTGACCCTTGGCTGGGTCGTGAGATGGGTTGCCAGGATGATTTAAGGAACTGTATATATTTATATATATATCTGTAAGAAAGTTCAAGACAGCTGTCTCGTGGCAGACTACAGAGAAATATATGGAAAAGCTTTGCTGATATTGAGCTTGACATCAAAAATGGTATATCAGAGATGATTGATGAGATCACAGATGGAGATACGGAGGAAGAAATGAGCTAAAAAGTATAGGGTTACCAGCATATCACAATTACAACACATATAATACAAAAGGATTTTTTTGAACATTGTGAGAAAATCAAAGGTACAAGTACTGAACCTTGGAGTGCGTCAGTAGTTTGGGCATGAATTGATTGTTATCCAGATAATGTTCAGCTCTGCACATTTAGAGATCAAATGTATGTGGCTGATAGTGTTGAAGATTCCTGCAAAACTTGGTGAGGATACTGAGTTCTGGTCATGGTAGAAATAAAGTTTTGCAACAAAGAAGGTTAAAGAAAGAAGGTTAAGTTGTTAAACATAACTGTGTAATTTTACAGATAAATAAATGGATAATCTTTGCTACTTTTAGCTCCAAAAAGTGAGGTAACTATCAAGTAGCCATAGCAACCTTTTCTCTTAGTCACCAAATGGCACTTGGAGGGGTTGAGGATGTTTTTTGTAATTCAAGTTTTAATTTGCTCTGATTCAGACTTTCAAACCTTTAAGCTTTCCAATCATGTTGAGGTGACATATTGACAAAGAAGCTACGAGAATACCTTTTTGGACAAATAAACAAAAAAATTTGACTTTATTGCACATTTTCATCTATATTGCATCACTTGTGATGCCAGCGCTGACCCAAATCTGGTGTGATTTAACACCTGATGTGTTTAACGTCATCACACCGGTCTGGGTCAGTACATCAAGGTACCGTCGTGAACACGAGTCCATGAGTCATGCAGTAAAAATGAAAATGTGGAGTAATTCGCTATTTTTGTGCAAAAGTCTATTCTCGTGGCTTCATAAAATGACATTTGACAGATGGACTATCATCTTGATACCTTTCTAGGCCTTGAAGGTGGTAGTACCCTTGCTGTCTATGGGAGGGTGAGTAATTAATTTTTGGGTGAACTATCCCTTTAATAATCTTTTAAACTTGCAGCTCCAGTAATAGTGAAAGGATTTATCTCTGTCATGGAAGCTTGCATGTATAAACCTTAAACGATTTAATGATTAATTAAAAATAATCTATACTGGTATGATTTTATGCTGTGAACAATTTTGGACATAGCCTCTACGTTGATTAAATTTATTGCGGGCCTTATTTTTGAAACTGAAAAACATTAGAGTAGATGACCTGTTGACCTTTTAAGTTTTATGTAGAAAACTCAATACCACATTGCACAGGTCTGATTGTAAAAGGTATGAATTGTTCGCATATTTTTTTTTCTCAAAGTTGATCGTTTGAGTAATCTTGGTGTGCTGATGAGCAAATCACTCATGTGTGTCATTGGTGCCAGTCAGGTCTGTCTGAAATGGAGGAGAGATATCTGCATTTACATTTTTATCCAAAAATACTTATTGCACTTTATCAATTCATGCATTCCCTGGGACATGAACCAGTGACCTTGCAGCTGCTTATGACAACCTTAACCGACCAATTGAACCGAACGAACAGATATCTACATTTTTCCAGGTGCACCACACCGCCGACCATGTTCTTCGGGTGGAGGCTAACACGTGGACTTGCTGACCATCACGCCACTAAACAAAACAGAATAAAGAAAAAAAACATGAAAGTCCAAATAGCACATATCCTCCCTTCTCCAAAATTAGAACAGTCAAGTATCGATGTACTGTCTTCACCTCTGACATGTGTAGACAGCTAATGCTAGATTGGTGTCTGGGGTGGATTTGATTGACTGAGATGGAGACAGATTTATCTGAATTAATAGATACAGATGACATCTTTCAAAATAATTTCAAACTGGACGCTCAGCATATGACAGGCAACGCTTTATTAATAGCATCAGTCCATTAAGCTCGAACAGAACGGCATTCCAGCGGTGCAGTGGAGCACGTTGCATTTTTATTCTGCTCAGTCTTACTGGTAAATTACTTCTTAAGCCTCTGTTACGCTTGACGGAGGGCAGGAGTGTGTCAATAGCAACAGCAAAATCAGAAGAAAATCCATCCTAAAGGAATGAGAGAGTAAATGAACTTGAGGGAGAGTAAAACTTCTGGAACTGAAGTGATTGCTTTCGCCATTGCTTCAGACGGGTTGGTCACACTTTTGCGTTTCATTCGCTTCCGTTCTCGTGCACGAGAGCGGGAACACAAACAAATGTTGCACAGATGTTTTTGTTTATGTGCACCATGGTTTTAGTTGAATTCTGACTTACGAGTCTATGTAGTGAAAACAAATGCATTACCATTTAAAACCAATAGCAGCACGACGTGCCATTCCCTCTCCAATCGAGATGAGTGACAATGCTCTGTCCTGTTATATGTGAACTGATTCTTGCATTTCTCTTCATCTTATATACAGTGGATCTAAATGTTGATTTGGCACAGCAGTTCTGCTGAAGTGGCTTGTTTTGTCTCTCGAGTCTGCAATTGCATCAGCAGATCCATCATATAGTTTTCTTCACAACCCGCCCAACCCAAACCTTTTTTTATTTGGTCCAGAGAAGCAAAAATGTTCTGTTGCATCAACGACTCATTATTCATAGTAAAGGGCCGTTCTGCCCACTGACACACTGTACGTTTTTCTCTCTGTGAGTTTCCAGCTGTATCAGAGACACATCTGAAAATAAAAGACATCCATATTCAGGATTTGCTCAGAGCGAGGAATATATATATTTCATATGCCCTTCAGCAAAGATTAAAATGAAACAGGAGCAAAGCATTCACCTCAATGCCAATGTGCTGCTGTAAATATTCACTTTTTCAGCATGTTCTCTTCTAGTCTAGGACCAGTTTGAACTCAGTGGACGAGGCAACAGTTATTCTTATTATAATGATGATTAGTATAGGTGTTTTTTGTCTACGCAGTGAATTGAAACACCACATAACCAAGTATAAAAGAAATTAATTAGTGTGGAAAGCATTTAAAAATCAAGGATGCAAATGTCAAATTAGAAATATTTAGAAAATGTGATTTTGATTGCATTTATTAAAGAGTCAAGGTCAGTCTATACGATACAGATAATAATAATAATAATAATAATCACACACACTGGTATTCCTATCATTATAGGCTCATTCCACAGGCATAATGGTTTTTATACTGCGCAAACTGTATTTTATATCACCTTACCTTAACCCTAGCCTTCACATGAAACTTTCTGTTATTTTTGAATTATTTTAAACTATATATAATGTTTTTCCACTCAGGTTGTCATATTTATTAATATATAATATATATATATATATATATATATATATATATATATATATATATATATATATATATATATATATATATATATATATATATATTTAGTGTTTAGTTACTTGGTTACCAGGGTGAGAAAAGTGTCAGCTGAAGAGTTTGAGATGAAACATGAGGCTGAAAACATAAAATTCATTCACGCTTAACACAATATATTTATAGTTCATAATTGCATAAAAGCTGTGATTTTTCTGAAAGTATGAAAAAAGTGAAAAAACTTTTTTTTTTACTGAATTTCACCTCAACTGCAGAAGTGATGGAAAGAGATTGTCTCCAACACTCTCATGCCAATTTTGCAACTATTTTACTTTTTGCCAAATTTGAGGCTAATTTATGGAAGCCTGCCTCTGCTACTCACGTAAAAAAACCTATGCAACTTTTTAAGCTTTTTTACATTTGTTAGTTTACAACAAACTTATGACTTTTTTAAAATTTTGAATATAAACTAGCGATTGCAAGAGATGAGTCAGGTTGTTTGATTATCATATATGTTCAAGTTAGACATTGTTCAGAGACAAACTACTGAAAGTATGAGATGTGCATCTCAAGTTCACTTTCCTAAAGTCCATAGGGCCAGAAGCGCCCACAGCTGAAGAAACACTCTTCTACAGACTAAAGACAGTAATGAATACGCCTCTGAACGTGAACGCCACGACATGCTGCCGAATAATTAGGTTATTCCAAACGCTGTTTCCAGACTCTCCCACATCTCAACTTACTCGGATGATTTCAAACGCTTCTATCCATCCTCTCCTATTTTCAGTCGGCAAACCTTATTACGGTGAGAGAAAAACATGATTGATGTCCCGCGCCCCCCCATCCACATCCCTCGCAGCAGATATGGAAATAACAAGGCAAAACATAAATGTAAATTAGTGGGAGTTGCTTTAGGTAAACCTTGAGCTGTCTGTGAAGACGACTGGTTTCACTCTCAGAATGCTAAGCAGCCGCAGCCGCTTGTAAACAAACCGGCCTCTATTCAATTTCAATGGTCGTAATTAGAATGAATGAGACACACGCTTCATGCCGAGAACAGGAGTTCGTCAGAAGAGAGCAGCAGAAGGATGCATGAACGGAGAGATAAATGCCCTAAAAGTGATCTCCGCAGCTCACGCGCGCACGATAAAGGCCAACAGAAAACAGTGCTTTTTGATGAAATTTCATTCTTGTAACTGGATCACAACATGGAGTTTGCAGATTCCTTCGCTGCATGGCTGAGATGTGGTTCGCAAACACCGTGACAAATGAATTTGATTTGCCCACATCCCTGGCAACAGCATGTGACCTAAAATGTGATATGCATCGTACCCTACAGAAATAATGAATATGAAAAATGGAGGACTGACAGAAGGAAAGGTGCACGGACTGGGAAGACAATATAACTTAATTTAACATTGGTGTAATCCTACTGTTGTTGCTGGTGGACAGTGTATATGGGTTTGGCCGGTCCATCTTTCTACACTAACGGCCCTTAAAGTGCCCATATTATGCCATTTTTAATGCTCTTAATATTGTTTTGGGAGACTCCTACAATAGGTTTTACATGCATGCAAGGTGTAAAAATTAAACAGGAAATGTACAGCAGTCAGGTTAAGTAAAGTACTTGTTAGTTGTTTGCGGCCGGCCAAAGTAGCCTACAACACAGGTGGGAATTATGCAAATGTGTACTCAGTTGACGTGGGAATTGTTCACCCAAAAATGAAAATGTGCTGAGCAGGTCCTCACCCTCAAGCCATCTAAGATGTAGATGAGTTTGTTTCTTCATCAAATTTGGAGGATTGTACCAATTGCTCACCAATGGAGCCTCTGCAGTGAATGGGTGCCGTTATAAGGAGAGTCCAAACTGCTGACAAAGACATCACGATAATCCTAATCCACACCACTCTGGTCCATCAATTAACATTTTGTGAAGCCAAACGCATCAAAAATGCATCAAAACTCATCTATATCTGGAGAGTGAGTACATTGTCAGCTAAACTTCTCTTTTTTATTAAACTGTTTTTTAAATTTGTGTTGTCAGGTTTTTTTTTACTGTTTTATATATCATATTGAAAATATTAATATACCCTATGTGGTGTTACGGCAGCTATGGTGTGAATGTCGCAACCTGTTAATATAAGTGCCAAAATAAACATCTGCTTATGTGAGAAATATACAGTTCAAGTGAGTTGAATCATTATGTTGGCTTGACACAAATAACAAAATAGAACTTGATATGTTGCACTGCAGAATAATGTGTCTGTTAAACAGGAAAACACTGCATCAAAATCTTTTAAAAAGGTCTGAAATTTGATGGAGTAAAATTATTATGCTCTTGAAGACCACAAACAATATGAGTTCATAGCCTTTTCTTTCTGTTAATGATTGCCCTCTTGTGGTCTGTTGAGGCACATTTGTGCTTATGTCTGGGAATCAGCTAAACAAACAAACATACAATCATCTGCAAACTCACACTTCTGTTTGACATGACAGACACATCTGATGGGATTTAAACCAGCTGCAGTTCTGGAGTTAAAATGCAAACGATGAAGATGCACACAATTCCTTATGCATTGTTAATTTGGCAAAAGAATGGATGGTGTCTCTAAAGCCCTCAAGCTCAAGTGTATTTAAGTGTTGGAGAAGCTCATTAGACAGTGCGGTAAAATAACACTGAATCCTGATTGCTCTGAAATGCATTATACAGTGTAGACTCCTTTGTTGTCAGAGGAGGGTGTAAACTTTCTTTTCTGTTAAAGCAGGGGTGTCAAACTCATTTCAATTTCAGAGCCGAATTTGAAAACACAGATTCTTTTATTGGTTAAAACTGGTACCTGTGCAAAGACAGTCAACATAATTAGCCACAGCCACTTACTTCACAGTCGCTTGCTTTTTTAAACACTGATCTGATGGACAGGAAATAGGGAACTTATTTAAATCATTGAGGTTACATATACAGTACTTATAAATCTGGTAGTTAGGTAATATTTATAGATAAAAATTAAACATGACATTGAAGACTGGTTTATGATGCTAACATTCACCTGGATCAAAGCAATGAAAGCAATTTTTAAAAGGGTATACTGTATGATGTTGCTAAAAAGAAGTGTTAATGTGGTTTAAGTTTCAAAAAAACAATTTTTTTCCACATACTGTACATTATTGTTTCTCTTCTAAGCACTGCCTTTCTGAAATGGGTCTATTTGTACAGGGCTCATTGTTCTAAAAAAAGCAAGGTGTGCTCTGATTGACAAGCTGTCCAGTGTGATTGGCCGAATATTACAATCATGAGGCGGAAATATTATCATATAACGTGATGCCATATCCAGGTGTTATGTAACAAAAACAGCTAAAGCCATTACAAATGAAGCATTTGTTGTATCCAGTGTGAATATAATTACTCACTATAATGACTCTGTACTGTATTTTTATGTGTCGCGTTGTATTGCTCCTCATAAACAAAACACCATGTCTGCATTTGTAAACACTGCTCAAAACTCATATTTGAATAGTAAGTAACAGGTTGTTTTAATAAGAAAATTTTACTCAAAGGTTGTGAGTCAGAAGCGCCAGACTGTCCTTGTGGAGTTGGAATTGCCTCACTTTAGGTTTTAGGAATCGGTCCTGCGTAAATACACTGAACACACTCTAAGTTTTGTGTTGAACTGTTCTGGAACAGTGTTGTAAATACAACCTACTGTTTTGGAAGAACAAATAAAATAGTTTCACTTTCAGTTTAATATCGTCTTAAGTCGCGACTGCAATTCAGTTTCGACTTAACGCAAAGCTTTGTGTAAACATTTGGGTGGTTTTATGAAAATAAACCCATTCTGTAATGTAGAAAAGTGTGGGCATGTTTAAACAAGCCATTTTAGGGTGGTGTGGACAAGTCATAACATTCATAAGGTAAATCTCCTTGGTCTTGGTTTTGAGACTTATGCACTCGCAACAGCTTGTAACACTTCAAAGAG